>NW_025064902.1:232622-526281 GCF_019112545.1 Guyanagaster necrorhizus
TAGTAGTCATAGACCGAGCTAGCAAGCAAGCCATCTTCATTCCCACTCATGACACCATCAACTCCGTGGAGCTCACCCAACTTTTCCTTATCCACATATTCTCCAAACATGGGGTACCCAGTCACATCACATCTGACTGCGGCTCCAAATTTGTCTCCCAATTTACTTGCACTTTAGCCATGGCTCTTGACATGGAACTCCACCTTACCTCTGGTTATCATCCGGAGGCCGACGGCCAAACTGAATGAGCAAACCAAACTCTGGAACAATACATCTGCATCTACTGCTCCTACCAGCAGGACAACTGGGACACCCTCTTACCCATTGCTGAATTCACCTACAATAATGCCCCTAATGCATTCACCGGAATTTCCCCATTCTTCGCTAACAAGGGTTACCACCCCAACATCACCGTTCACTCTGAAAGGGATATCGCCTCTGCCCGGGCCCGAGATTTCGTGGTCAACCTTGATGAACTCCATCAATTACTGAAGGATGAAATTTCTGAAGCCCAGTCTCACTACAAGACCCAAGCAGACAAGCACCGGATTCTGGCACCTTCGTTCACAGTGGGAGACAAGGTCTACCTCAGCTCCAAACATATCAAAACCACCCACCCGACCAGAAAATTCTCGGAGAAATACCTTAGTCCTTTCGAAATCATAGTCCAACCTGGTACCCACTCCTTTACCCTGAGGCTTCTGCCGGACCTCTGGTCCATTCGCCTCGTCTTCCATGTGTCACAATTGGAACCCATAGAAGAAAACACCATTCCTAACTGAATCCAACCACCACCGCCTCCAGTCGAAATTGATGGAGAAGAACATTTCGAAATAGCCCAAATCCTTGACTTTAAACTGGACCGCCGGTTCCGCTGCCCACTGCTGTACAAAATCCAGTGGCTAGGATACGAAGGTACCAACGAAGAATTTGCTTGGTTACCAGCCTCCGAGTTCTCCGCCGATGAATTTATTGAAGAATTCCACCACTGATACCCAGACAAACCAGGACCCTTGTCCAAAGTTATTCAAACATCCCATTCCTAATACAGTGCTACTCTGGACACCACCATCGCCCCACCTTACCATTTCAATTCTAACCACTAATTACCACCGATCGATCACCCTTCCTACACTTTCAAAGTCAAAAAATTTTTTTTGCATGTACATTTTTTTTCCATCACCAACATCCGACGCCCTTTTCTATATACATTTTGTACAAAATATTTACAAAGAAGCAGAACCCGACGGGCCTGCACCGGAACCTGAACTCTCCCCCCACTCCTTCAACTCCTCTATATCCTCGTCCAGCCTCTTCAACATCGCCTCCTGAAGATCCTCCACCTCCTGATCTCTCTCATCCTTGAAAATCAGTTGGGCCTTCTTCCAGGCCTCCATCTCGGACTCCGAAAACAGCTCCGAAGGAGACGACATATCATCGGAACTGTAATCGTCTTGAAGACCTGCCACAGTATCACGAACATCCGCCACCTCATCCACCAACTCATCCACGTGACGCATCAACTTGCGTATCAATTGTGAAAGTTGGTGGAAACCGGCGGAGACCTCCACACTGCTGATCACCTCGCTCACGGTGACCCCCTTGTTGAATGAACAGGCGGTTTTCTTGATCTTGCAGCAAGAGCAAGTCCACCCTTGACTGGCGCCTTCGGTTACCAGGCATGCATAACACTGGGCACCATCTTGACGACAGCGCACACAACTCCCTAAAAACAAAAAAGCTAAGTTGAGCTATGAAAGAAAACCAAGACACTTACTTTCACCATCTAACAATTCCTCGCCCCCTGCCGGTCCCGCCACTTCCAACTTTGCCCGCTTTTTGGGGCTAACAACCACCTCTGTTCCACTGCCATCCACTACGCTCCTCGACCTGAACTTGCATTTATGGCCTTTCTCCGCCGGACCCACTGCCCTTCTCTTCCCCTCCCGCACCCTCTTCCTCCCCTCCAGAGTCCCCTCGGATTCCTCAGACTCATCATCCCCCTCAGTCCCCTTGTCCTGTTCATCATTGGATTCCGGAGGCATAGGGCGAGTCACTTTCTTGAAGCGAAGACCGGGGCCAGGACCAAACCGTTCTGCCAACACTCAACGAAGCCGAAAATCAATGGCCTCTGCGGGGGTCATTTGCAACCCATCCTCCGCAACCATCCCCTCTGGCTCTACCTCCTCAGCCTCAGCCCTCGCTGCTGACTCCGCAGCCTCCCTCTCCTCAGCTTCCCTCTGAGCCGCCTCTTTCAATGCCTCCTCTGCCTCCTTAGCCCGCCTCTCCGCGGCCTGCCGAACCTCCTCCCTCTTCCTCTCCAACTCCTCCTTCTGCTCCTTTTTCCATGCCTCCCGGGCCACATGGTCTGCTCAGACCCTTTCCTTCTGCTCCCGCTCCCTTTGCCATTCCAAATGGCTCTCCACGGCCTCCACATATTCTTCCTCCATGGTTTGCCATTCCAGACGAAACAATTCCTTGGCCTCTTCAGGGCCATCGGGGGTGGATCCCCTCACCAAAGGCTCGGGAGTGCATGAGCAACGATATGTGGTGAGCGACGACATAGGTGAAGATGGTGGTTTCAGATCAAGCTGAAAAAACTCCCATGGCCACCAACAATCTTCCATGTGGCCCCACTGGCCATCGGGATCTGCGCTCTTGAGGGCAAGAATGCTAAGAGGGGGATACTGTTACGCGCATGCCGCCGGCCTCCGTGTCACCTCAACCAACCGCGAATCCAATCACACCACCCACCGGACTCCGACCACTTCCCATTACCTACTAATTTCATTTCACCAGTATCATTTCACATCCATATTTCACATTGTAATATCTAGACCCTGAACTTGGTAACGAATACCAACACCGGAACCCAATGGAACCCGACTCAGAATTAGCTACCATTAGTATATAAAGCCATGTACATCATCATAGCTACTCAGTTCGAATATCAACTTGGATAAGCCATCTACACTTTGTACTCACTCCTCCCTATCTCATCCGTCGGATTCCACTCCGAAGGATACTCCTGTTCACTTCTCTGACAGAACTCCGTTCTGTCCATCCAGATCCTTGGGCTCCGACTCAAGGGTGACGTTGCCAATAGCTTCGTCAATGCCCACGCACTCCGCCGGACTCCGTGCATGCACTCAAGCCCACTCGATTGGCACGTTCCTAACAGAGGCTCTGGGAGTGAAAAGTGATAGGGTGAATTTCACCATCTTCAAGATAAATAGAGAGGATAGCTGTAATTAGGTAATCAGAGGCATCAGTTTCCACCACTATCTTTTGATCAGAGATCCAGTGGATAAGGATGGAAGCATGTGTAAAAACATGTTTCAACTCATTGAAGGCAGCCAAGCATTTATCATCAAATTTCCATGGAGTTCCCTTGCAGGTGAGTCATGTAAAGGGAATAATGATATTGCTATATTCATGTATGAAGTGATAGCAGAAGTTGGCAAAGCCAAGAAAAGATTGGATATCCTTGACTTTTCATGGCACTGGCCAGTCAACAATGGCCTTGACTTTTTCTTCAGACATGCAAAGTCCTTCAGTTAATAGGATGTAGTCTAAGTATTCCACAGAATCCCAGTTGAATTCACATTTAGAGCCTTTGCAGTAGAGTTTATTAGCTCTAAGCTTGTGTAGGACCTCACAAACATGTTTCTGGTGATCTTCTGGATTGTTGGAATATATGAGGATGTCATCAAGATAGACTACTACTAATATATTGAGCATGTCAGAGAATATATCATTCACAAATCATTGGAATGCCATCAGAGCATTTGTGAGACCAAAAGACATGACATGGCATTCAAAAGAACCATAATAGATCTGGAAGGCTGTTTTCTATTTGTCCCCTTTAGCTATGCAGATAAGATGATAGGCATGTCAAAGGTCAAGCTTGGTGTAAATGTGCACAGAATGGGCAGAGTTAAGGAGATCAGAAATGAGGGGAAGAGAGTAGCAATCCTTTTTGAAGATTTTGTTTAGGCTATGGTAGTCAACACAGAGTCAGAGTTCACCAGTCTTCTTCTTGACAAATAGAACTGGGGCCCTATGTGGAGAGCAAGACACAGTAATGAACTCATTGCACAGATTATCATCAATAAACTCTTGTAGAGCCTTGAGTTCAGATTCCAAGAGGGAATAAATGGGTCTGAGTGGTGGAGATGTTCCTTTCTTGAGGTTGATTTTGAGGTCATACAGCCTGTATTCAGATAGCTTTTTGGAGAGAGTATCACTGAAGATGTCTGCAAAATCATAGTACTCTACTGGCACTGATGAAAGATCTGCCAGTTCTATGGATGTGGCTTTGGCTCTAATATTAGGTAAGAAAGACTGCAGTGTGAACTGCTGAGCACTTTCTTCTGCACTGACTCAGACAAATGCAGCAGCAGATATGATAGAGATCTTTGGGTGTGCTTTTATAGTAAAGGATTCTGAGAGAGGGTAGGAATAGATGGGTTTATACAGAATCAGAGCCTGCCAGCTACCTGGAGCAGATTTAGAATGTGGTGAAGTCTCAGAAGTTGGACTGATGGAGTCCAGTGGGCACAGAAGTCCCAGAATTGAGCTGGAGGGCTCAGAGAGAGGTGAACTGTTGTCCTGTGGGCATGGAAGTCCCAGAGATGCAGTGGAGGCTGTGAAATTAGTTGGAGTGGAATCCTAGTTGCTTGAATGGAAAGTGATGCTGTTTTCAGCCCAGTCAATCAGTGGATTGTAGCAGGAGAGCCAGTTGTATCCTAGGACAAGATTGCAAGATAAATCCAGATGAGTGACATAGAAGTCAATGGGGAAAGTGTCTCTAAAAGGAAAATAGATAGGAATAGTTGCAATTTGAGATATGCAGCTTTCAACAGAGCCATCAAATAATCAGAGTTGCACACTAGGGATGGTTTTAATAGGGATATCATTGGCAGCTATGTACTTATTGTCAACAAAGCAGTGGCTAGAACCAGAATCAATAAGAGCAAGAAAATGCAGAATGGTAGAAGCTGGAGACCTATCAGACTTCATACTAGTTGGTAATTCTGCTGAAAGTGGAAGGTGGAAGGATTGATTGGAAACAGATGTTGCATTGAGGGTGATGACCTCCAGTGTGTGAATAGAGTCAACACAACCCTGAACTCACATAGAAAGAACAGGTTTGCTTTCTAGTTTTCCAACTCAGTTGGAGCTGGTTCCTTAGGAGTGGTGTCTACTTCAGCTGTACAACCCTTGGTAGAGGCCACTGCCTTCTGCTTGTTGCAATCCTTGGTCTTGTGTTTGGCTCCACAGAACATGCAAAAATTGTTCTGGCACTGGCAGTTTTTTTCTTCTTGAGTAAGATGGCCATCTTTGTCTAGTTTATCAGCATAGAGCTTAAAGATGGTAGATTTTGGTGTGAAGCTGGAGTCTGAGGAAGAAGAGTTGGACTCCTTGGATTTGGGATTGGAGGATTGGTTGGAGATCTTATTGTCTCAGTTTTCATAGGCAATTTCAGTCTTCCAGGTCTAGTAGTGAGCATCAAGTTCTTGAGCAAGAAAGTGCATGTCACAAAGGTTGTTTGGCTTCCCATAGTGGGCCATGTTATCCTTGATGCAGGTACAGAGGCCATGGTAGAAGGCATGATAGAGGAAGTTGTCTCTGTACCTGATTTGTGAGGCATACTAGTTGAATTGGACCATATACTTCATGATCTGGTCTCCATCATGCATCTGAAGGTATTCTAATGCATCTTCAGCATCTCTGATGACATCAAAGGGGCTGAAGTTGCTGCAAAGCTCATCCAAGAAAGTCACATAGGAGAATTGCCAGGCTGGTGGATTCTGCAGATTGGGGTTAAGAATGTTTAGTTTGAACCAGTTAAGCATGGTGCTGGCCAGGAAGAAAATGGCATAGTTGACCTTGCTAGTATCCATTGCAAATGTGGTAGATCTGTAATTGAAGTTGAACTGAAGAGAGATGATGAAGGCCTTCAGTTTATGAGAGTCAGAATCATCAATTGGTTCTAGTTTCTTGACTTTGGTGTGAATAGTGGCTGGCTTAGAGTTGTTGAGAGAAGTGGAGACTCCTTATAACAGATTTATGAATGCTAAAAACATGTCCTGCTGGTTTGGATTGTTGCTTTCTGTGGGGCCATTGGAGCTGCCTGGGCCATTGGAACTATCTGAACCTCCTGGTCCATCTAGTCCATCTGGCCCTCCTGACCCTTCTGAAAAAGGGTTTGGTGGGTTACTATCTGGTTCCCATCAGATGAGAGTATGAATAGAGGTGTCTTCACTTCTGCCCTCCAAGTCTGGGCTGTCTGAATTTCCATGCATGTTGCCTAGAGATAAGAGGTCTATCAGAGAGTCAGTTTGGGCACTGTATATTAGGCTGGCCTGTTGGACTCTGTTGGTTGGCATGCTGGTGGCATCAAAAGGGTTAGAGGAATCATCATAATTAGATTAGTAGGCAGTGAAGCTAGAGTGGATGTAAGTTTCCCTACAAAAAGGTTGTTCTCCACCAGAGGCCAATCCAAAAAGGCCTGGTTGTTCCTTTAAGACAGAGGCCAGAATGTCTTCCATGGAAAACATGTTGTGATGGGTAGACTGGGTTTCTTTGGGATCAGCTTCTGTGGGTTGGATAAATGTGGTGGATATGATAAAAATTTTCAACTCAAGGGTTTGAGTTCAAATATACTGTTAGGAACATGCCAATTGACTGGACTTTCATGCAGGTGTAGAGACTGGCAGAGTGCATAGGCATCAACAAAGCTATTGACAATGTCACCCTTGAATCAGGGCCTAAGGATTTGGATGGATAGAATAGAGTTCCATCAGAGAAGTGAAGAGGAATATCTTTTAGAGCAGAATCTGATGGATGAGATAGAGAGGAGTTGAAGTGAGCATAAAGTGTAGATGGCTATCCAAGTTGATATTCAAACTGAGTATTTACAATGCTTATACATGGTTTATATACTATTAGTAGTTAATTCTGAGTTGGAGTCTATTAGGTTTTAGTATCAACTGTTTGCTACTATATTTGGGGTCTAGATACTAGAATGTAAAATACAAATGTGAAATGGTAATGCTAAAATGAAATTAGTAGATAATAGGAAATAAGCAAAGTCTAGTGGAATTTGTGGTTGAATTTGTGGTTGGTTGAAGTGACATAGAGGCTAGCAGCATACATATAACAGTCTCTTAAGATCAGAGAATACAATTGTGAGAGGACATATCAGAAGGAGTAAGGGTTCTCAAGGAATATTATGTCATTTGTGCTTGCCCATAAGGCAGGGGTTCACAAATTGGGTTGAGATTGGATTGCATATTGTTTATCTTCATATTTAAGACAAGCTAATTCTCATACATGTCTCAGACAATGTTCATGCTTCTGTGACAGGTTCATTGATGATATAGAGTCAGGTTGAGTGGACAAGTGCTCACAGCATTTGAGGTTACTGGCCTTGTAGTGTGAGTGATGCCATTAAGATATCTGACATTGTTATCATTGATGGTTGCTGAGAAATGAAGCACTTTGTCTTGAAAGAACTGAACAGATGACCTGACTATGTTGATCTCATATCCCTTATGATGTATGAGATGAAAGAGTGAAAGCAAGTTATTGTGAAGATCAGGTATGTGCAATACATTCTGGAACTCAACAGCCTCATGGACCTCTCTACTCCTCTCTTTAGGCTCAAACATAATTGTCTCCATATCTGCTCAATAGATGACTGAGTTGTCTGCTAACTAAATCAAAACTATATATAGTGTCCAGACATGAAACCAGTCTTGATGATGGCTCATGTGAGATGAAGCTTCTCTGTGTTCATATTTCAGTTAGATGATGCTGGAGATAAGAGATTAATACTTGCTTAGCTGGTGGTCTCTTCTGCAATGTTTGACTTCTCTGTCCTTGCCTCCCTTTCTTCTTGTCCAATTTTGTATTCTGACATTCTTAAGTGTGCTACATAGCTTGCTTCTTGGCCTTATGTTTGCTGAAACACTTCTCTTTGGTATGTCTAGAGTTGATGCACCAGCTGCAGGTGGTATCAGGTCATATAAGCAGCTTGAACTCTTACAGTGCTCACTTTGAATAATGTTGCTGAAGTGGTATCATGAGAGTTGCACTGCATCTCTTCAGTGTGGAAGGCAAGAACAAGTTTGTTGAGACTGAGAAAATAGAGGAGAAGAACTAATAACACAAAATTATTATAATTAGATGGAAGAGCACAGATAAGAGTCATATATTGAAGCTTTTCATCAAGTTGATTGATAGTGAACTTTTTGAAGTGGAGTGCTTTGATATTCTGTATAGCCTGTGAGATATATCCAACAAGAGTAGAGAGAGATTCTTTGTCATCCTTTTGAATGCTGAATAAGATATCATAAGCATTAAAACAGATGCCTAGTTTTTGCTATTGATAAATGTCTTTCAGTTTTGACCATATAGCTATGGGCTTACTCATAAGGAGACTGATGTAAGCACAATGTGATTCATCAATGCAAAGCCAGAGGTATTCTGCTGCAGATGAATGAGCCTGAAGATAAGTCTTTATCTCCTTCTTTTCAAGCTTTGTGGGTTCATTAGGGTTGACTTGCTCTAGCAGCTCCTTGGTGCCATTGAAGTGGCCAAATAGCCTCTTGATACATATGAAGACCTCAAATGAGGGTGCAAAGTGATTCTAATTGCCAGCATGGAAGTTGAAAAAGCCATATTTGATGGTGTTGATAATATCTGAGTTATTTATCATAGTGTGAGAAAAAAAAAGACAATTCAGGTTAAAGAGCATGTGATGGCCCATGATAGGTGGATGTGACTTTTAAATGGATAGTGATATCTCTTAGAAAAGTGAATGAGACTTCAATGTCTAGTGAATGGTTTGTGAGAGAGAACAATATTTTTTCTTGACTTAGTAAGGTGTGAAGCCTATAACATGTTGAGAGCAGGTTGTATAGTGCAGTGAGAGAAGTCAGATCTGGAGTCAAAGATCAAAAGCTGAGGAGTGTTGACCTTTGATCTTCAGTGTTGATAGCTATGATTATATAAGATAAAAGCAACATGGAGAGTGTTCCACTTCAACATATTGATGCCAGGAGAGAGAGAGTTTGGCTGGCTTGATTATACTTGATCTTGATGCTGAGAAGATAAGATGTTGAATGAAGATCACAAAGCTTGAAGTGCTTCTTGAGATTATTGATGCTTTGTGACACCTCTGGTGTTTTTGTGATAATGGCCAGAGTTGCATGCAGCTGCTTATGCCATTCTTGCTCTGCCTGTTTCAGTTTATATGGAGACTTGAGAAATGCCAGACCCACTTCTTTCCTTTCTCCTCAAACTACTCTGGCTTCCCTATATACATCTCTTTTATCAGCTTACCATCAACAAATGCTGATTGTTATGATTTTTCTATTTATCTTATCTTTTATTTTACTTTATTGAGGTGCTTATCTTATCTAGAGCATCTATCTTGATCATAAGGAGATTGCTTACACAATAGACAGTCCATGCTGTTATCCTTTAGAGCACAACAGACAATACTCTATTGTTCCACTCTCAACAACTAGATATAATAGTACTATAGCATAGAAACATATAATTGATAGAGACTATATTTATCAGCTATGAAATATATATAAGTAGTGTAGCTCTCACTGTAGTACATCAGCTTCAAGCTAAAGTTTATTCTATACCACTCTTTTTTTCTCAAGCCTAACTTGCTATGGCCTTGTAATGCACATTCAGAGCACACAATAGTGTACTTTAGCATGACTGTATAAACTCAATACAGTGCTAGTTTATCATGTGTTCTGATCATATGTCAAGCAGGTCTAACACTGATGAGATATTAACACTTTATAGCTCTAAGTTCTTGAGAGCTCCAAGTGCAAGAATAGCTTATAGAGTGGCCTATTTTGGTGTTAGAGCTATCCAGCCTATCTCTGTAAACTAGCTACACATATACTACTCTATTTGTAAACTAAAAGTCATTGGATTATCTCATTCTACTGAGTCAACTGGAGAAAGAGATTATTCTTACAATCCTATTATAATTCCTATCATCTATCTTCAGTGAACATATGTTTCAAATATTTAATAAACACCTGCATACCATGTTATCTGATCCACATTTCACTTTGTGGTTTGAAGCATATGTTTAAAGAGTTGTTCACTCTTAATCCTATCTCTAAAACTTGGTCTAATAGCATTCAAACAGCTAAGAATAACTTTCTGCTTATGCAGCAAGAGGCTCAGTTGAGCAGTGAAGGACAATCCAGATGCTTCAGAGAGAAACCTACTAGAGGATTTTTTGGCAAATGCTTCACTCTCCATAATTTCAATCAGTGTGGATCCTATGAGCAAACAAGCTCCTTTCTGCCTCTGTGCCTTTGATATGACTCCATCAGACATTGAGCTGATATATGTAGAGCAATCTCTCCTGGAAAACAGGGCCAGTCCTTTCTTGTTAAATGGAGAGATGACTTGCTTCTCTATATTTCTGATTGCAAGCCTGTTTTCATTCACTTTGACCTCATCTTTTATCAAGCTAAGCCCACAGCACACTATAACATTCACATCACCTCTCTCTGTACTTGCTCTCACTATGTATTCATGAAATGCACTTGTAACTGAAGTACATAAAGTGATCACTCTATACAATTTAAAAGAATGTGAACACTAACTCAAAAAATACAAATTATGACACAAGTTCCTAATCTAGTGCACAATATAACTTATAGTCCTCCAATTAGTAACTTCCCTTCACTCAGTTTTATATTCATTCCATAAAACATGTCATCTGCTTTAAAGAATCCTGAAGTCATAGAAATGTATCTCAAGAAGAAGATTTCAGCAGAGCAAATGGGAGAAGTATGAGATATAAGACTAGTATGCTCTATTTTAAATAATATGATGCTTTAGAACCTCCAATACTCTTCTATTACTTTATATGTTAGTTTTCAATTAGCTAATATCTGGATATTGGTTAATACTTTTATATAAAAATATATTATGTCTTAAAATAATTTATTAAAAACTTTAATAGCAATATTAGCTGATGTTATGTGTATGCAACTGGACTCCACTTTACACCACCAACACTTTGTCAACTATCAGATCCCACTGAAGTCCAACAAGCTGCTATTTCTTTTTATTTGATTTTACCTTTATCATTTCACATCTATATTTTACATCTTAATTTCTAACCCAAAGTTGGTAACAATTAGTTAGCATCAGAATTTATCAGACCCCAACTCAGAATTAGCTACTACTAGTATATAAGCTGTGTACATTCATCATAGATACTCAGTTCAAATATTAACTTAGTTCAGCCTAATAATCTTATCTTCACTCCAAGCTCTCCTCTAAGTCTAATAGACTCCACTGCATTAGAATACCTCACCTTCTATTTACTCTCCTTCCTCTGATGGACTCTGTTCTGTCATCTTGATCCTTTGGAATCTAACTCAAAAGTGACATTGCTAAAGCTCATGCACTCTGCTAGTCTCTATGCATATAATCAACTTCATTCTATTGGCATATTCTGTTAAACCTGCTCAACACATGATAAGAACATGTGGTAGACTGATACTGTATCATATTTGTATAGTCACATCAGAGTTCACTAAAGGTGTTCTAATCAGTGTATCAAGGTGTTTCACAGAACAAGCTCAAGAGGAGAGAAGTAGTATAGATAAACTTTAGCTTGAAGCTGGAGTGTTACAGCAAGAGTGATCCTATTTATATATAGTTACTCAAATAATAAATATAGTTTCTACAAATTGTGCATCTTTGTGTGCTGGTACTATAGTGCCTGATCATCAAGAGCAAGATAATATGATATTGTCTGTGGGCAAAGTGGGTGGCCTATTGTGATTAAGTAATTATCTTATGCTCAGTTGTTGAGTGTCCAAGATAAGATAGACACCCTGATAAGATAAGATAAAAGACAAGAAAAAATAGAAAAATCATAACATTACTCTTTTATTAAAACCATTCTGATGGCTCAATTAAGAAATAGTTTATAGTTATAAATTGCAGTGTCAGTATTCATGTCACATTCATCCACACACTAATTTGACTCTAGGCTATACCCCTTCCACTTAATGAGATATTCAACATGAGAACTGAATCTGGCACCATGGCAGCCACAGGTTTTATGAAGCTGGTGATCAAGCACTTGTTCAATTTCATAATATTCCTTGTCTTCAATCAGATTGGATTCAGGAGGAGGCAGCATTTCCTGATTAGAGAAGATGGAGAATGTGTATGGTGATAGGAGGATCTCATTGAATATGGGTTGTACCTTCCATGTGGCAGGCAGTGCAAGTTAATAAGCTAAAGCATCAATCTTTTTTGTGATGGAGAAAGAGCTGGTACATTTGTTGGCAAGCTTTTTCTTTGAGCATGGGAGATGGAGATTTGATGTGTCAAGCCATACTCAGTCCTCAATATTATATTGGATGGCAAGGTGACAGGACTTATCATATTGATGTTTCATAGTGTCAGCAGCCTTCTCAAGGGCAGTCTTTGTTTTTTCATGTATCTTGGCCATTTGTTCTATGAACATTGAGAAGATGAAGGTTATGGCATAGTGATATGATGAAGCAGTAATGTGCAGATGTCACCCATGATTAATGAAGAATGGGGTCTTGTCAGTAGCCATATAGATGCAGTTGTTGTGTTGGAAGGCTGTGAGCAGCAGCCAGTTGGCCCAGTCATCTTGTCAATGATCGATGAATATCCAGAGATACTTTTCCACCTCTTGATTGACTCTTTTTATCTGCCTGTCTGTCTGTAGATAGTAGGCAGTGGAAATGTTACTCTAAATCTGGAGTAAGTGATATAGATCCATTATAAACTTTGAGATAAACTGTAGCTCATAGTCAGAAATTACTATCTGTGGCATGCCATATTTGGCATAGACTTTGTCCTATAAGATCTTAATCCATTCTTTGGATGACAGTTCTATTGAGCACATAATAGAAATGATGGCCTTAGAGAAGTGATCAACTATGATGATGATAGCATCATAGCCATGGCTTTCTGATAGGCCAGTCACTATGTTCACAGAGATGTGTGTTTATAGTGCACTTAATATCTCATCTGGATGTGGTGAGGCCACCTTTATCTGTGTGCTTGACTTGGTGCATTGGGAGGTTTCACAGGCCTCAACATACTTCTCTATGTCTACTCTCAACTTCAGCTACCAATATTCTCACTGATAAACCAGAAGTTGTCTGTTCAGACTCTCTGCAGGCAGAAAACACAAAACCTATTTTGATAAGTGAAACTAAGACACAGAATCTGAAGGCTGGTCTAAGTGAGTCTAGTCATGTACCTCTGTATGGTGACTAATCTTTAAAGGAGTGTAGCAAGAGGTGGCTACAGGGGTATGAGACTCTGAATTGTTTACAGTGACTCACAGTATGTATATGAATTTTCCTATAGTAGGAATATCATATAAGGATCTGGACACTGGGTGGTGCAACCTATACATGGTGCAAACTTTTAATGCTGGAATCCTATATGCAGTTCTGATGAAGTCTAATGAAATTGTTAGTGTCATCTAGTTACTCTTTAAGTTCTTTTATTAGATAAGAGAGTGAGACTCAGATAGAAGCAGCAAAGAAGGAGATCCACATTTGCCCATGACAGTCAACAAGCTCTTATGAAAGGAGAGACTATGCACTGCTTGCTCTCTAATGCTAAGCTGGCAGAACTGCCTCAGAAATGGGTGGATGCACCAGAACACAAGAGCCCACTGACAGCAGAGGGTCTTAGCTGGTAGCCCTGTCACTCTGGCAAGGCAGGCTGTTTTATCCTGCTGGGAGGTCAGCAGCAGTCATAAACTGAGCAGAGCAGACTCACACAGAACCAAATTGATTTGTGGATCCACCATGCATGGGCCAGCTTAAGCTCTGACTGCTCACACTGAATCAGATCTGCTACAATGAAGTCATAAAGTGAGTGGACATGCTCTGCTGTCCAATGCAAAGGAATGCTCTGCCAGTATTCAAATTCAAAGTCAGTGAATGAAGAAAGGGGCATGATAGGTAATGCTGAGAGAGACATTGAGGTGAGTCAGTCTCTGGTCTCCATGTCTTTATACCTGACCATGCTGACTGTGGCTGCACATTAGAAACCCACCACCTTCTTGCCTTCATTTCTGCTAGCATGTTCTATTGCTTGGTGTGAGCTCTTGCCTGCTTCTTTTCCATTCAACCACCCACTTCTTGAGCTTCCTTTTCTCATTAATCAGATGACCAGTCTTGAGCTTCTTTCTCTCATCAATGGGGGTGATACCTTCTCTGCTTCTTTTTCATGTATTTGCCTTCTTTTTCTGTTGATCAGGGGTGCCCTGACCCAGTGGAGAGATCCCTGTACCTGTGAATTCCCCCAGCAGCACTGTCTCTGCAGTGGGCTCAGTTCTTGATCCACTTTTTTCTTGGCTGGTGCCATCCACTGCCCATGGCTACAGCCCTGCATATGTAAATGGCAGGTCTCTCATGCCATACTGCTGACCACATAAGCCAGTTGGTTGCTTATCTCTGATAGATTATCAAGGGATCACTACTACCAGGCTAAAGGAAAGCTCATCTCTTAACCACACAAAATCTGACGGCTTCGACCCAATGTCTTCTTCTTTTCTTTCTTCTTGTCCTTGGTGATCCATGCGTCTCTGTCCATACTCTTTACTGAGGTTCAGGTAACAACAAGACCGCCTCTGCTTGCTACGATCCTCAGCTTGGGAAGAAGACATGATTTCTCCGCTATACAGTGGTACATGTACAAGGACATCCTTTCCGAAGAATCAAGACAGCATCAATTGGGATGCAAGGGAACCTGGCGATAAGTCGGTGCGCTTTGGGCCCTTATTCCAAGCTCCTCGCTGATATGTAATTGACACGTCTACAGGTGGTCTCGTTCCTAACCAAGGAAGATATCCGGCCTATCCTTGGTTTGACATACTTCGCGAGGACAAGTGCCTGTTCAAGAATACGGTGCTCAGAGCTAACCAGCTACACAAGAACTACCGGGATCGGCCTCTGTTTGTACTAACAAGCTAATGTGTTCAAATTGCTCAGACGGTGTCTGTATCCTAGACGACTCTGATGTTCATCTTCCAGGGACCGTCACAAATGAGGTATTTACCGCAGTTCTCGCGTCTTTGGAGTAGATCCTCTCCTCGTGTTATTCTATTCTTTCCAAAACTAACCTATTGCAACTGTTTCAAGGAAGCGTATAGAGACATGCCAACTTACTCTTCAGAAAAATCAAAGACACTCTAGCGCCAATTGCCCGTCGACGGTGACCTAAGAGTGCGAGCCCTCGCTGTGAAGATGTCATGTTAATAACCGAAATTGTCCCATTGGTTGACGAACTGCGGACAGTGGCAACTCCGTAGGCTCGCTCTCCCCATACCGACGTTCACACATCACCGGCACATGGATCCTCAAAATTCAATAGGAATATTCACGAGTGATGCCTTAGGGACGTTATGGTGAAAAAACCATGCGCAGCAGTGCCAATAGGCAATTATTATCGTAAGTGCTGCGAATTTTCTCGTACTCACGTTTTATTTTTATATAACTTTTACTCCCTGGTTGAAGATACTATTAATAGCCCACCAGCAGGGTATAAAAGTCTGCCGCGATACCAGTCCTTCTCTGCATTATCTCATGATCCTGTCAAGAGTCGCAGTAGCTCTCTTGCTATCAAGCTTCTGTTCAGCGGCAGTCCACCATCTTTTTGTTGGAACCTTCTCCACCCATGCGATTTATGCACTGGAGTTCGACGACGAGACTTACTCGCTGACTCTTGCTGCGAACATTACAACACCCAGTGAACATCCGTGGATAAATCTGAGCGTGGGTGCTCATGTACCTCGCGCTGTTCTCTTGTCTTACCATCCACCTTTCTGCAGCATGACCGGAAAAGCCTTTACACGGCAAGCGACAGCGCATACGGATACTTCAATGTGGTGAACAGTACCAGCGTCACGTATAATGCATCCGTCCCTCTTGAGAGCAACTGTGCGCTTACTTCTTTACGACGTACATTGTTTCTATGACCTGACCCATTTCCTCTGATCAGGCTCATCCACTCGAGCTATATTTATCACCTCTTCCAAGGTCGAGCCCTACACCGTATACGGTATGTTGCGCGATCCTGCCTATTGTTTCGCTCACATTCCCGGATTCAGGAATACCCTTCGGAGACTGTGGAACCGTTATACCGGCCGACTTCTCATCCATTACCCAAAACTACACCTTCACATCGGGTTCCTCTGGCGTCCACGGTCTTGCTCTTCTTCCCAATAGCACGTATCTCTATGCTGCAGATGACAGCGACGACAAGATCTGGACATTCGGCGTCGACATCGCCACCGGAGAACTGACCGATATTGGAGTGTTAGACGCGCCTGCGGAAGGAAACAATCCCAGGCATCTAACAGTCCATCCGAATGGCGAATACTTGTTTGTCATCTTAGAGGTAAAACGGATGAAATGCTTTTTTTTTTTTGACTCAAGACTAAATTTCAAATTTTTGTTTCAGGAAGCGAACGAGGTTGCGCAGTACAGCATCGACGGGCAAACCCATCAGCCCGTTTACTTCAATGTCTCGTACTCTCTTCTCCCACAAGGTAAGCACCCCACGACACCATCAATTGCCCCAGCCAAGCAAGCAAGCAAACCAAATTAACGTATGCGACACCTTATACAGATTCCGATTCGACCACGCACTGGGCTGACGAAGTCCAGGTGTCCGCCAACGCGACTTACCTCTGGGCGACAACCCGGTCCCGTGAAACCAACGAAACGGGGTACCTTTCCGTGTTCAGCCTAAACGGAAACGGCTCCATCGCAAACCAGCTCTTCATCACCCCCACCACAACCTCAGGGGGCACCTCCAACGCCGTAAGCCCCGCATCGTTTGCGGATGAGTTTGCCGCCATCACGGACACATCCGTCGGGTTTGTCGAGATTTGGCAGCTGCTGGACGACGCATCAAACGCCACTGCCGTGGCTCACATCGACCTCGTCGACGGAGGGTGCTGCGCAAATGCCGTTTGGTATGACTGAGAGGTTATAATAATTTGATGTTACACAGACTTTGCGGTGGGCTGCCACCACAATTGGATGCGCTTGTTGTCTCACGGCACTACAGCCAACCGACTTCATGTGTGCAGCATGGAGAAATGATTTATTTCCGGGTGAGACCTCCGGAGATGGAGAGAATTCCGTATGTCCGCAACAGTTTCTTAAGTCCATGTGAATCATGAATTATGTATGTATAACAAAGCGAGTACAGATAGAAATTATTACTTGAAGTGAAGAGAGTTCAAAGCCTAGCGGTACGGTGTAAAGTGGTGAATGGATGTATTATATATGGTTCAGGATAGCCGACGGATTTCAACGGAAAGCAACAAGACGAAGAGAATGTTAAAAGTTCTTAGCTTTGCGGGTGAGGGAAAATGGGCAACGCGAGAGACAATTGCCTCAATGGGAGATACTTATATGCTGCTTCAGATTGTCTTTCCTGCCGAAAGACCTCAGGCAGCCTTTTTTCAGACATTTATGAGCTAGGGAGTTGTGAGCACCGGAACCGAGAGAAAAGGTCGAGCGCACGCTTTTGGCATGTGTGGAGGGCCCTGATATGCCTCTTCAGATGCTCGCCTCGAAAGAAGCACTTTCCGCATCCTTCGTACGCGCAAACGTATTGCCTTTCGTCCTTGTCGATACAGCCTATCTTCTTCAAGCCGAACGGAGTCGATTCAATCACCTCGTAAAGCCCTGCTTCAAACTGATCGTCTTGACGGAACTCCGGAACAACGGGAACTTTCCTTCCGCGACTTTTCTTATTGCCACGGTCGTCCTTCTCGCCCAAGTGCTTCGTCGTCGTGGTCGACCGAGTTCTCTTTCTGGGGTTCGAGGGTCCTGGACTAGGGCGGTAGGCCGAACCAGAATCCGATTCGTTGTCTCCGTGGTAGGAAAATTCGGATTCCGACCGTGGTGAATTGCTCATAGACTTCGTGTACGAGTTAGAAGCTGAGGACATCTCCGAGTTAGACTGTAGCATCCTAAATGGCGAGAAGTCCTGATAAGCGGGCTGTGCGTTTGCCTCAGGAGAAGGCAATGGGTCAGGACGTTGCTCCGGAAAGAATGAAGAGGATGCCGTGGACAATGAGGAAGATGTGAGTTCCGATACATTGACGCACATAAGAGTCGGTGTTGAGAGCGGCCACTCGGAGTCCGGCTCCAGTGGGGTAGATGGTGTCGCGGGAGGAGCCAAAGGAGGGTCCAAGTGAAATGTCGAAGTGTCGCCAGAAATGATGGGCGAGTCCGTTGGCAGAAGGTAAGAGAAAAGGTCTTGGAAGATGTCATCGGCGAAAATCATATCCGCGATAGCAGCGACATCCTGCCTGAAATCGAAGTCGGAGAGGTGGTCGTATGGGTCGTTCTGGGAAAACGGAGGACCTGAAGATTGGGTTGGACTCTCTGTCTCATGTGAATCCTCAGGCCGCGAAGAAGGGACGCCGTTCATCTGTAGAGGCTGGAAGTCAACGTTCGGGAGGGCGTTCATCTGCAGAGCGGTGGTGGTAATGGTTACTGCTGGAAATGACTTTGAGCCAAGTTTTTGCCCTTTTTATACGAAAACGCCAAGACAAATCGGGGATCCTCGATTATGTCTTGATTTCATATGCGAATCCAAAAGCAGATAGTCTTATATGCATCAGTTTATTTTAGATTTGCGTATGAAATCAAGACATGATCGAGGATCCCCGTATGGGGATAGCACTTGGGTTCACTGGTGTTGTCTTATGGTCACCTATGATTATTCATCTTGGCATATTCACCAGCTCCAAGAAACCATTTTTTTCTCTATGCAGCCCTACATTCTAAAGATATATGTACACTTGATTTTAATCTAGATGTGTGTCTAACATCTTCTATGCCAAAGCATTCACATTTCACAAGCTCCCTCTGCACTTGTGAAGATGAGTGGTTCATCATGTTGACTATACCACTGGAGTGGAATGAGGTAGGGATGGAGATCTGGGTCATTGCTGAGTTGGATCAGAGGTGCATTGTAGAGCATGTGTCCCCATTTGCCTGTCCACTGGTTCAATCTGCACTTTTAGTAGTAGATCCACACCAATGATGGCATCAGAAAAAAAAGAAAGAAATAAGGGCAGAGAGAGTTAGGATGCCCACACTGCTCACAATGCCTCTGATGATGGGATCAATGGGAGTGGAAGAGCCATTACTACTGGCAGTGTCATTCATCTTTTGTTGATGCCTGAAACACCTTCAGCCATCCAAGGGTATTCCACAGCTCCATGAGAAAAGATGATCTTCCACATTTCATGTCAAATGAATGTCATTTTTTTCAGTCTCATCCTTTTTGGTGAGTGAGAATGTGAGTCTGAGACTGGGCAACAGAAGGATCTAGCTTATTCTAGAGCTTGATGTATGACAGGATCCCTAGCATTGAGCCAGAGGGGGTTCAGAATATGTCTGTAGAGCAGATGGGGGAGTGTGAATAGTGACATCTGCTATCTGTAAGCCAAGCAAGCAGGAGCAGTAAGGAGACCATAAGGAGGCTGACACAGGTCAATACTCTTCTTTGGCTCCCCAGCTTGTCATGTATATTGGAGTTAATGAAGTAGGAGTGTGGACATGGTGAATGAGGAAAAAAAGTTTGAAAGAGAATGGATGCTAGAATAGAATGTCATAACATTAATCTCAGCATTTTGGTTGAAAGCTGAGATGTGCAGAATAGTGTGACATGCTGAAAAAAGAAGGAATATCAAATAGATAAGTGAACTTGTTTATATCATACTATTTCTATGTCTAACACTCTCCCTCAAAACATGTATGGTTTGCTTATATAATGCTCAGCACCTCTGCAAACTTCTTGAATTTTGGATGAGCCAATGGTTTTATGAGGATATCAGCAACCATGTTATCAGTTGGGCAGTATATCAGCCTGATGTGGCCTTGCTCAATGGTTTACCAAATGAAATGGCACGAGACTCCAATGTGCTTTGTTTATTCATAGAATACTAAATCTTTGGCAATAGAAAGTGCATTTTGACTATCAGAGAAGAGGATAATAGAGTTCATTGGGTAGATGAAAGAGTTTGCAATGAAGATGGAGAGCTCAGAGAGGAGTTTGTAAAGCCATATCATCTTCTCCAATGCTGGTGTGAGTAACATATTCAGATTTACCAGTGGAGACAGTAATGATTGGCTGCTTTTTTGATGTTCACATAACAGCACCTTGACCCATGAATAGGATAAATTCAGACATAGACTTTTATCCAGGCTGGTTGGCATATGCTGCATATCCAGGCATGTAATTCTGTGAATTATGACAATACATGGACTGTATTACAGTCTACTATGTGCACAATAAAGAATATAGCTAGAGCACAGTAAAATAGGACTTACATGACAGCTGGCTTGAGTGATGATAGATGGAGAGCATGGCCTAGCAGCAGAATGATATCAGAGGGGGTCATACTGCACATGAGGTTCCAGCACTTGACACTAATTGCACTAATACAAGTACAGAAAGACCCACTAAAAATAAAGAGCATATGATCAAAATATGATCAGGACTTTTGTTAGAAATGTGCCAGTTGACTGAACTTCTGTGCATGTGCAGAGACTGGCAGAGTGCATGGGCATCAATGAAGCTATTGGCAACATCACCCTTGAGTTGGAGTCCAAGGATTTGGATGGACAGAATGGAGTTCCATCAGAGAAGCAAAGAGGGATATCCTTCAGAGTGGAATCCAACAGACAAGATAGAGAGGAGTTGAAGTGAGCATGAAGTGTAGATAGCTATCTGAGTTGATATTTGAACTGAGTAGTTACAATAATTCTATATGGCTTTATATACTAATAGTAGCTAATTCTGAGTCAGATTCCATTGGGTTCCAGTGTCAATATTTGCTACTGAGTTCAGGGTCTAAGTATTACAATGTGAAACACAGATGTGAAATGATAATGGTAAAAATGAAATTAATAGGTAATGGGAAGCAGGCAGAGTCTGGTGGGTTTTGGAGTTAAATCCATGGTTGGTTGAGGTGATACAGAGGCCAGTGGCATGCATGTAACAGCTTTGCACATGACTTTGCATCACATTGATCAATGATGCATAGGTATTAAATTACCAAGAGACATGTTCTAGAACAGAGCATTAGTGCATAATGAGATAAACCTGAATATTGGAGAGATTGACTGAGAAATGAGAAGATTTGGTGAAAGAAATGACCAGGAATGATCTCAGAAGTCTAGAATAACTCCTGTGCATGGATTAATTGCTCTGGAGGAATAAGAAAGTGAAGAGACCAGTGGCCAGGCTACTAACAGAGATAACCAGTGTCAGATTGCATAGAAACAAAAGGCAGTCTGACCTGAAGCAGAATATGCATGTCAGACTGTAACATGCATGCAAATGATATGCCAGAGACTCTGGAATGGAGTCCTGTGCTTTGAAACTATATTTAGTGTGTCTCAGTAAGTACAGTAGTAGGCTATTTAAGTATCACATTATAAGAGTAGTAAACAAATTTCCAACCCCCCACAGTTGCAGTGTATTGGGCATAGAAAACCTTGCACTATAGCTCTGGGTTTGTGTTTATTACTTTGAGTGAGAAAATAGACCTATTATTGATATCATTGAGAGAGATTTGAGGACTGCATGAGGCACAAGAAGCTTGTAAGGGACTTGAATTTGAATTGATAAGAGATTTTGAATTGTGCCCTAGCCTGAGAATAAGAGAGCAGTGTCTGAAAGACACTATCTTGAGTTTTTGAGGTATTTGTGATGTGCAGCACTACAGGTGGCAGAGGTTTGAACTCTTTGGCTTGATTAATGTGGACTTTTTAGTTATTTCCACAGGTTGGCAGAGGTTTAAACTCTTTGACCTATAGACAGGGTTATTTGTGATATTTCCACAGATCAGCAGAGGTTCAAACCCTTTGGGTCTGTTGGACAGTGTTTTATTGTGTTTTGTGTCTCTGGATCACATAGGTTTGAATCCTGTGGGTTTATGATCAGTTTGAAAACTCATGCACAGAGGTTTGAATCCTTTGGCACTTGTGGACATATTTGTGATTGGTTTCTGCTTAGAGTGCAAAGCTTTGAGTTGTGTAGTGTATGTTTAGAGATTTGAGATTGATCTGAACTGTGCTTAGAAACCATTTTGAGAGTTTTATGAGAGTGTTTCAATGTATTGTATTGAGCTATAGTACTCTTTGCCTTAAGGCCCAGCAACATTTATTGGCACCTCTTGTTTTGATAAAACAAAAAGCTTTGAGACTTAGAGAGATCTGAGACAGTTGTATATGCACAATTGCTATTTGTGCATAGTGGAATTATTTGAGAAGACAATTGTGCTTGCTACAGATACTCTATCACATTATAATCGCCCTAATGAACTAAAAAGTGTTGTGTGTATGTTGGTGTGATTGTGATCAGTGAATAACACTCTGCTGTGACCATTTTCATCTTGCATGTATGCAAAACCACTTTATCACAATAGCCCTTAGAACTGATGCCAGAACCACCAATTATGATACATTGATTGTGTGTACTCTTGAGATAATAGAGGACTCAAAACCTGGCTTTTTGGTGAGTTGAACATAGGTCTTCCACAAATTGTGATAATGCTGATACTGGATAGCTGATTTTAGGGTGAGATCCAACTGTGACATATATGAGGGACTTTAGCAGCTCATGATAGAGTGCTTTTTCATGTGGCATAACAGATTCCATGGATATAGAAGGTGAATTCAGATTTAGATCAAGATTCATTTCTATTAGCATCACAAATAGTGCTATGTTCTGAACTCTGAATCATTTTATGATCTGGTCAATGTAGGCTGGCTGTCCAATGCTGATGGTGCACTTTTCCCAGTCTCAAGTGATATACATCCCCAAGAGCCAATGTATAGATCCAAGATCAACTAGCTCAAAATGTGAGCCTATTTCTCATTTGAATTAGTCTGATTGATTTTAGGAGTCTGCAATGATGATGAAATCATCTGTGGCAACTGTGATGATAGTATATTTGGTCTCTGATTTGATCCAGTAGAAAACAGCCTCATCTGCATTGCTAACAATGAATTCTAGAGAGATCATTGTTGCCTTCAGAGTCTGGTACCAGCCTCATCCTGCTTGTTTTGTGCTATACAGATATTTGTACAGCTTGGCACAAATCTTCTGACCTTTGAGGTGTTCCAGAATTGTGAAGAATTCTTCATATCTGTTTGAGAACTTGATATAGATTTTCTTGATGATGTCAGTATGCAGATACACATTTCTGATATTGGCTTGGTCTATGATTGCATTTTGAGAGGCAGCCATAGAGAGTAGGATGCAGAGAGTGGGAAGACAGACAACTGGAGCATAGGTGTTGAAGTAGTCAATGCCTTAGATCTGAGAGAATTCTTGGACTACAAAACAGGACTTAGTCTTTTTGGGCTTGTAAGTTTCATTTTGTTTGACCTAATAAACAAATCTTGTACTCATGATATTTGTGTCTATAGAAACATCTTCTCTTTTCATCACCTCCTATGCTTTCTTTTTTTTGTACTGCCTTATCTCTGTGAGCATTGACTCATGCTATTTTCTTTCATCAGAACTACTCAGTACCTCTTTCTCCACCATCATAGCATAGTTGACTGGTAAGTAGCTGTCTGGTTCATCATCATCATCATCATCATCTGACTTGTCTTCAAGTGTTGTTGCTGCAATTCTAGCTGTGGTGGGATGTTTGCACAAGTCTGGAGGTGGAAGTTGATCAGGTTTCAAGGCTGCAGATTGCTTAGGGTAGCTGGGTTGAGAGATAGGATCAGACTCTATGTCTATGAGTGGAGATTTGGGATGCTCTGAATGAGTTTCTGTGAGTGGTTTGTCTGGCAGATTTTCAAAGGGTTTAGAAGCAGTTGATGACTTTGGGAGAATAAGGTTGGTATCTTCATCCTCTCCCTTGACTATGAATGGTTCAGGAGTCAGATCATTCTTGTTGAAGTATATATCATATTCAATGCTGACTTTTCGCTTTTTGGACCAGTAAACTCTCCAGCCTTTGATTTCAGTATCAATACTCACAAAATGAGTTTCAATAGTATGCTCCTCAAGCTTCTCTGGTGCCTTTACTCAGATCCAGCATTGATATCCCCATAGGCAAAGATCTGAGATGTTAGGCTTCTTGTCAGTTGCTATCTCAAATGGAGTTTTCTCTGATGGTATTGCTTTTGTTGAGGTGCAGTTGTAGATCTATTTGGCATGCTGGTGAGCTTCAGCCCAGAGATACTTTGGTAACCCTGAACTGATTAAGAAAGCTCTAGTCATGTCCATCAGATAGCCATTTGAATGTTCAGCAATCTCATTCAACTGTGGAGAATCATGTACATTAAGGTGTCAAACAGTTTTCCTTGATTTAAAGTGCTGACCAAACTCTTCACTAGTGAATTCTCCTCTTTAATCTGTATCAAAGATTTTGATAGCCTCTATGCCTTGCTGGACCTTAATCCATATCTTGTAATATTTATATGATCCAAAGATACCTGATTTCTTTGATAGATATTCAGATTTTGATTCATAGATGTGTAGGTTATGAAATGTGCAGAAATAGCAGGCTCTCCCTAGTGATACTATAGATATCAGGCCTATCAGATCTCTAACAATCTTGTCACCACTATTTTTGACATATTCATACTGGCCTTGTTTTGGGAATAGCTTGCACTTTGCTTTGATCTTTACACAGATCTCACAAAATTCTGATTTAGAGTCAAGATTAAGCTCAATTCTTTTGATATAGATGAGAAATCCAGTGTGACTGACTTGTGAGAGTGATATGAGAGTGTAGGTTATTTTCAGTGCATGATATGCATTTCAAAAACTTGTGATGGTGGATTTCTATCCCTTTCTCATGAAAAATGGTAGTTGAAGATTCTCTTTTCCTATTGCATAGAAAACTTGGCCATTTGCAGCTTTGATGGGCTTCAGTTTAATTTTGGTGTAGTTTTTGAATCTCTGATGTTCAGGTGAGTATGTTTTTGATGCTTCACAATCTGCTAATACCATGACATTCTCTCCTTTTGCTGCATGAGTATCACTCTCAGCTCTGTAATCAGATGTGCATATCAATGTCACATTCTTGTGATCATTGTCATCAGCTATGACAGTGATAGCATGTTCATTGTCACTTTCATCAATAGCTGCAGATGCTGACTCCTTTGTCTTTTCCTTTCTCTTAGCCTTGTTCTGCCTTTCCACTACCTTTGCACCAACAATCTGCAATAAGATGGCCAGTTTTATCACATACTGGTTTTGTGCATTTGAGATGAGATCAATCAGATCTTTTCTTTGATTTTCCTCCAGACCTCTGGCCCTTTTCTTTGCTCTATCATTGAGCAGACATCACTATTTTTTTAGCAGTGGCCTTTAATGCAATCTCCTCATCTTATTCTTTATGCAGAGCTGCAACTAGGATGTCTGATGTCAGAGTCTTTCCAGTAAACTTGCTGGCAGTGGAGAGAATGCAATGAGTATGATCATAGGAAGGTGGAAGTGATTTTTAGATCATTGAAGTGTACTGATTACCTTCAATCTTCAGACCCATCTCTTCAATTCATTCACAGAGGATTTTTATTTTGGCAAGATGTTCATACATATTGCCTTCATCAGGGCATACCATATTTCCAAGCTGAGTAAGGAGATGCTCTTACACAAGATTGCTCTTGCCAGTTATGACAGTGATGAGCTTCTTCCAGATGAGAGCAGCTGTTGCCTCATCTTTAATCTCATTGAAGATAGAATCAGAAATGGCTTCATAAATGATATTACACATCTTTGTCTCTTTCTGCTTATATTCCTCCAGTTTATCCTCTAGCTTTTTTAGGTCATCATCTGAGAGTGGATGTGAAAATACAGTATTAGAGGACTGGTAGAAGTTTTTCTTGTGCTTGACAGAGTGCAGAAGTATGTGAGCTGTTTCTCAGAGGTGCTGGCTAAGACTCTTGTCCAGGAAGTTGGTGGTGAGCTTCTCTTCAAATGCTATCCAGTTTGATCTATTGTGTTAGACCCAAGTCACATGTGATCAGAGCATGTGGTAAACTGACACTGTATCATATTCATACAGTCATATCAGAGTCCACTTATATGTGTCTGTTGACTAAGTGCTTTAAGGCCTTTGCAAATTGGCTTGAGAGTGAAGTGGTATAGAATAAACTTTAGCTCAAAGCTGGGATTATAAAGTGAGAGCTAGCCTATTTATATACTACTCATTCATTGAGATAAATATAATGCTATTTATTGTGTTTGTCTAGATCTTTATGCCCATTGTCCTCAGGCATTGCTATTATCTACAAAAGAATTATTGTGCATCATCAAGAGTTGTCATTGTATTGAAAGATAATGATGGACTCAGCTTGTTGTGATGACTAAGCCTGTCCTATGGTTCTAAGCACTTGTCTAAGCATTCCAACTAAGCATAAATAGGGGTTAAATCAAAAGAAAGATAGAAAAATTGTAACATTATCCCCTCCTTAAGACTATTGTTCTGATAGCTTAATTTAGGGATAATTCATAATCATGTATTGCATTGTCAGCATTCATTCATTTTTTGTTGATCCACTAGTTAGATTCTGGGCTATAGCCCTTTCAGCTAATCAAATAATCAATTGTAATCATCATTCCTCTCCTCTCTTGCATGGATTTTGCAAAGATGGTGATTTAGGACTTGCTCAATTTCATAATGTTCTTTATCATTGACAAGTTCAGAGTCTGAAGGAGGCAGCCATTCTTGATTTGAGAATACAGGTGTGATTTATAGTGAAAGAAGTGTTTTATTAAAGACATTGTGAATTTTCCAGGCAGCTGAGTGATGAAGTTTGTATGCAGAGGTACCAACTGTAGTGATTATGAGGAAGGGCCCCATTTATTTGTCAGTGAGTTTCTGCTTCAGGTGAGGGAGGTGAAGGTTGATTGTGTCTAACCAAACCTTATCAGCAACATTGTAGTGATGAGCAGGAGCACAGTGTTTGTCATACTATTGTTTCATAGAGGAGGCTGTCTTTTTGAGAGCAGTGCATGTTTCTTCATGAATTTGGGTCATAGTATGTGTAAAGTCAGATGATGCAGGGGTGGAGGTGTGAGTGCATTTGGTATGAGAGATGTTAGGATGATAGCCATAATTGATAAAAAAAGGTGTTTTCCTGGTTGCTGAGTGTATGTAGTTATTATGTTGAAAAGTAGCAAGAGTCAGCCATTTGATCTAATTGTCCTGTCAATAGTTGATAAACAATTGGAGATATTTTTCAATTCCCTGATTGGCCCTCTCTGTTTCTCTATCAGTTTGAGGGTGATAAGCTGTGGAGGCATTTTGCCAGATGTTGAGCAGGTGATACAAGTCATTAAGGAACTTTGAAATGAATTGTAGTCTTCAGTCAGAGATTACAACTTGGGGCATGCCATATTTGGTGTACACCTCATTGCAGAGTATTTTGCTCCATCCTTCCAATGTTAGTTCCATTAAGCATGTGACTGAGATGATCACCTTAGAGAAACAATCAACAATGATGAGTATGGTATCATAGCTATTGCAGTCTGGTAATCTAGTAATCCTGTTGACAGAGATATGTGTCTACAGTGTTTGTGAGACCTCATTAGGGTGGAGTGGGGCAGTACATCATTGCATTATTGATTTCTCTCATTAGCATGTTTCACATTCCTTCATATAGTGCTTGATATCTTGGCCCAATTTTGGCCACCAGTACTCCTGAAGTACTAGCTCCTTGGTTTTGGTGATTCCTAGATGGCTCACAGTCACATGGTTGTAGCACATGGTGATAATTTCACCATAAAGTTGTTGATCCTGGGAGATGTAGATTTATCCATTATAATAGATTAACTCTTCTTCCTTCATTATTCCTTGCTCATGATTAAGGGATGAGGCCACTTGTTGGTCTTATTTACTGTTGTCCCTGGTCATGCTCTTGATCTATTTATAGATCTCCTCCTCTGATAGCATTATCATTGCTCTGAAGTGTTCAGGTTTTAATAATACCACTCCTTCATTATCCTCTCCTCTCTGATTATGGTCTGCATATCAGCTAAGAAGATTGGCTTTCTTGTTAGCCATCTCAGCCTTATGATGTAATATGTATTCATATTGAGAGAGCTCAGTCACCCATCATGCCTGTCATCAATTGAGTTTTTGAGGTGAACAGAAATATCTGAGATTTTGGTGATCCATTCAAACTTTGAAGATCTAAACTGTTTCAATCAGATAATAATGCTATTCTTCTAGAGCAAGCATTATTGTGAGTAACTCTTGTCATAGATCTTGTAGTTTCATTTGGTTACAGTCAGGGCCTTTGAGAGGAAGGCTACTGGTCACCATCTCTTGTCTTCTTTCTGAGACAGTACAGTGCTGATTGCTTCTTCACTTGAGTCAGCTTTAACCTTGAACTTCCCTTCTTGAGTTGGGATAGTGAGGATTACATTCTTGGTGAGTCATTGCTTTAAGTCATCAAATGCTCATTGTTGAGAGTCTCCAGCTCCATGGGGCATTCTTTGTCAGTTGCATCATTGGTCAGATGATTTTGCTGTAATCCTGAATAAATCTCTGATAGAAGTTCATGAAGCCTAAGAAGGATTGTAACTCCTTCTTTTTCATAGGCACTGGCCACTCCATTACTCTGGCCACTTTTACCAGGTCCATGCATATGCTCCCCTCACTAATGATTACCCTGAGATACTCTATTTCCAGCACCTTGAACTAGTATTTCTCTGCCTTGAGAAAGAGTTTATGCTTTTTCATTAGTTCAAGTACCTGCTGGACTAGGCACTGGTGTTCATTTTGATCCTTAGTCATGATAAAGATGTCATCTAAATAGATGGTGACTTTTTCAGTGGCAATGAGATCTTTGAAGATGTTGTTCATCATCCATTGGAAAGTTGTGGGCAAATTTGTGAGTCCAAAGAACATCACTGTTGGTTCAAATAATCTCCACTTTGTCTGGAATGCTGCCTTCCATTCATCACCCTCCTTGATATGCACATTGTTGTACTCCCAGCAAATGTCTAGCTTGATATGGCACTATGCCCCTCATAGCTTATCCATCAGCTTAGAGATCAGTGGTAATAGATAGTGGTTCTTGATGGTCATCTTATTTAGCTTTCAGCAGTCTTAGACTGGCCAGAGTTTTCCATCCTTCTTCTTGACAAAGAAGAAAGAAAAAGCCATAGAGGATTTAGAGAGTCTGATCTGTGCTGGAGAGATTCTCATCCAGGAACTTGTTAAGTTCTTATTGTTTCAGATTGCCAAAGGGGTCTGTTTTGCAATCTAGATTAGTATTGGCATTTAGGATCAATTTGATCATGTGATCCCAAGGCTTTGGTTCTGGTAATTCATTGAAACTCTCTTTCCTGAACAGATCCTGGTAATTGTGGGCCTATTCAGGGACCATTTCTTTGAATGTCTTCTCTTTCTTTTCTGCATTGGCTTTAGTGGCAAGGTTGTTAGCATGATGTATTGCTCAGATGCATAGTGCTTGCTGCATGTCTATAGCAAGAATAGTCTCTCTGTCCTTTATCTCCTCATCTCATCAGTCTTCTGGATTCTCATCCAGTAGTTCGAAAGGGATTTTTTGACAATAGTATCATACAAACATGATTTATCTGGTTTTTCAATTGATCAATGGATTGTGACATATTAGCCAATCATGGCCTAGGAATATTTCTTTTGTTTCTAGTTCTGTTACCACCAAATCAATTCATTTGAAGTGATCACCAATAGTTAACCAGAGTTCAGTGAACTTGGTTATTGAGCCAGCTTAGTTCTTGGTGCTATTCACATTATACATAGGTATAGGGGCAGCCATTGCTTGTCTGAAGAGTTGGTGTTTGTCAATGAAAGCTCAATTAATAGAGCTTCCTATACAGCCACTATTGATCAAGGCTGTCACCATATGTGTGGTTCAGTTGATGAGAGTTTTGATTTGAGCCTTTGTTGTCAGGTCTCATTCCAGGGTCTTGGCCTGATAGACATACCTTCAGGGTCTCTGGAGTTCATCAAGCCATTCTAAGGCTTAATACTATTCTGTCTTCCTCATCCTTTCAACCATTTCATTTATGACTTTTTTAGGATAGATCTTGTGTACTCAGTTTTTAAGTACTGCCTTCACTACTTCTTCCATTGTAGCATTTTTGATGGCCCTTCATGTCCATTCAGTGTTGAATGGTTTGAGCCAATGATTGGGAGTCTCTCTCTCTGTTCAGCCCATGAGCAGTTGAGTCTGTTGGTTTGGCAATTCCTTAAGTGTGTGTGTAATAGTAGTGGGCAATGATTGGAGTATATTCAGATGCTCATATAAGTTAGATATATTGGTATCTACAGAGGCACTATTAGTCCATCCCACAGCTACTGTACACACACTGTTCTGTTCTTTGGCCATCCTGGTAGAATCACTCACTAGTCAGCCCCATCTTTTATCTCTTTTATCTTTGTGTCTTTGCCAAGCTCTTCCTCTTTCTTCTGGAGCTCAGCAATCTGGGCTCATATGTCTTCATGGATTCATTTCTTCTTTGGGCAGTCCTGTGACATGTGTCCCTTCTGTCTGCAATTGAAGCATTTCCTCTCTTTCTTTAGCTGATCTATATCCATTGGCTTTCTGCTTCTGGTGTATGTTGTTTTAGTCCTGGTCTTCTGGATCCCATATGAAGGGGGCATTGGTTGATGAGATATTGGCTTTGGTGCTGGTCTGATTATCAGGCTTTGAGAGTTGTGGTTGGTTTGGTTTACAGTATTCCTGCAGGTTGGATTGCTCCACCTTCTGTTGCTGTCTCTCCTTGTACATCTCAATAATCCATTCCTTTCAAGTGTCATATCTCTTTGGGATATTCATCCTGATGTCTGATACTATCTTGATGTAGAATGGTGGTGCTCCTTGTTTAAGTGCTTCTACTATTTGTCCATTGTCAGTGATGTCATCCTGAATCCTGATGAGTTTTGCAAGCCATTCCAACTTATCAAAGTACTCTGTGGCCAGCTTGTCACCCATCTTATACTCCTTGATCTTTGATTTATGCACTTCTTGAATAGCAGGATCAATGAACTTGTCATTAGCATCTGTTTAAAGATGATCCAAGATGGCAGCTGATGATGCTGTCTGGTGGTCAAGTAAAAGTTCAGGGAAAGGAGAATCCACCACATTTTAGCTTTGTCTTTGAAGTAAGACATAGCAAATGCTACTTTGTTCATGTTGGTTCCAAGAAAGGCAGTGTAGACTTCAAAGTACTGTTCACAGCCTATGAGGAATTAGTTGATGTTGTCTGATGCACTCTTAAAAGGGCAGGGTTTCCAGAGTAAGTCAGAGTGGCACTGTAGAATAGTGGCATTCTCAGGTAATGCTCCTATTAGGTTTGGCCATTGATTAAAAGATAGTTGCTGCCATTCAGTCAGTGGTCTGGGGAAAGAATGAAGGGAGTTGTCATTGGTGACAGGGCTCCCCATTGGTCCTGCTTCTTTGCATAAAATTACCCCATTTTGCATAGTGAACTCCAGTCAGATAGCTTTGGAGCTGTCTTTGACAGGGTCCTTGCCACTTCCTTTGGCTTCATCTGATGGTGGTTGCCTGCTAAGAAGTCAGCTTCTCTGGCCAGTTCAGGGGTTTCAGAATCCAGTGGTTCAAGCTGTTGGTTGTTGTTGACTGTGAGTGAGCTAGGTTGCCATGCTTTGGGTTGAAGGGATGGAGTATGAATACCAGGTGTTGGTGGTTCAGATAAAGAGTACCATATACTTAGCTCACTTTGGTGTGACTGAGGGGGTCTACAGCATTGGCTGAATGTTATATTTTAACTTGTATGCTGGGAGTTGGCTGAGTTGGTCTTTCAGATGCCTTCTGTTATAAGTGTGAATAGTATGTTTAGTGGCAGAATATTATAAAATATCCTGCTGTTCCATATTATCTTCATATATATACTTCTGTCTCAGGCTTGACACTAACCATTTAGCATCTTGCTATAGAAATGCTACCTTCTCTTGGTATAGCTCCAAATATTCTTTCTCTCTGCTCCACTAAATTTCTTTTACCAGTGTCTCTTCATCTGTATCTTTTTTGACATGTTCTTATTCTCTCTACTTAAGAGGAATGTCTTAGGCTCTCCCTTCATTGTCCTTCTGTTCCCTGCTGTCCTCAGTGAGATAACTGTCATATTGGTTGTAAGTGAGTGATATCTGGGGTTAGATGGTTAATGAGAAACTGGTTGTTGTCTTGAGGATTGGTTGTACTGGGACCAGGTTGAGCAAAAGGCTGCTTGATGGATTTAGTGCTGATCTTGATGTCTCCTCTGTGGCTGCCCTGCACTCTGTGCTCCTCCAGCTCTTAGTGATAGTGGCAGAAGTTTCAATAAAAGCAGGAGTTAAGAAAGAGTGCTGCAATTCTTTCTTCTAGAAATCTCCAGAGGCCATGGTCAGAGACATGAGTGTTGAGGGAAACTCAAAGCTTGTAGGTATTAAGTACAGACTTAGTGTGTCAGAGAATAGTACTGGTGTCTGCAATACTGTCAGTTTCAGAGATAGGGAGATAAGTGTGCCTCTGAGTGGCTTCACTGGAGGTGACAGCCTTGGCTGATCCTGCTCATAGGTCAGTACTGGCAGAGGTATTTATTAGGCCCAGGTGGTGAAGAGGATCTGACCATGTGCAAGGTGAAAACTGATACAGCAGAGTGCTATCCACTGACCACACTCACACCAACATACACACAAACTCTTAGTTTGTGAGGGGATTATAATGCAATAAAAGTAGTAATCAACAAATATAATTGTCTTTTTCAATGAGTCCACAGTGTGCAAACAGTAATAGTGCATATACAACAGTCCTAGATCTCTCTAAGTCTCAAAGCTTTTGGTTTTATCAAAACAAGAGGTGGCAACAGGTGTTGCTGGGCCTCAAGGCAAAGGATACTGCAGCTCAATACAATACATTGAAACACTTCCACAAAACTCTCAAAAGATCCTAAGCACAGCTCAGATCAACTCAAAATTCCTAACACACACAATACATGACTCAAAGCTTCATGCTCTAAGCAGAAACGAATTATAAACACATCCACAAGTGCCAAAGGGCACAGATCTCTGTTCACAAGTTTCCAAACCAATCATAGACCCACAGGATTCAAACCTATGCAATCCAGAGACACAAAACACAATAAAACACTGTCCAACAGACCAAAGGATTTGAACCTTTGCCAATCTGCAGAAATAACACAAAAAGCACACACTAATCAAGCCAAAGGGTTTGAACCTCTGCCACCTGTAGCACCATATGTCACAAATACCTCAAAAACTCAAGATGATGCTCTTCAGACACTGCTCTCTTATTCTCAGATTAGAGTGCAATCCAAAACCTCTTATCAAACTGAGTTCAAGTCCTTCATGAGCTTTGATGCCTTGCTCAGTTCTCAATGCTCTCTCAATGATATTTGATAATAAGTTTATTCTCTCACTCAAAGTTACAAACACAAACCCAGAGCTAGAGTGCAAGGCTTTCTGTGCCCAATACACTGCAACTGTGGAGGTTGGAAACTCCCTTTTCTACTCATACAATGCTGTATTTAAATACTCTACTATAGTACTTACTAATACAATTCTACTATGGTATCTTCAAAGTGCAGAACTCCATGCTGGATCCCACAGATATTATTTGCATGCCTATCACAGTTGCCATGCTTATTCTCTTCTGGGCTAGGACTGTGTAATGTTTCCTTGCTAGCTGGCCTAGCCAAGTCTGCTCACTTTTTTATTTCCCCAGTGACACATCCCTGACAGCAGTAAACTGTTCTGGACCCCTAGAGTTATCTTCCATGTCTGGAGTCAGCCACAATAGTTATGTTCTCTTTTCCAGTGTCTTCACATTCCCTCCAGCTCACAAAATGCACCACTTCTGGCCTGACATGCACAAATTAACTCACCTAATATGATATGTGTCATACTTCAGTATGATGTAGAGTCTCTTGCTGTGTTAAGCATGCTAAGGCACTGTAAGTATGCATGTGAGTCTCTGAGCAGTACATGTGCTATTTATATCTGGAGGTAGTATTCCTCTATCTATTCCTTTGTTACCATCATTTTATTTCTCTATTCAGCATCCAGTTATTCAGATACCTTTCTTTGGGTCTCAGCTCTCTGTTCTAAGACATGTTCCATCAGTGCATCAATGGCTGTGCATCCTTCATCAATGTGATCAGGATTGCTGATCATATTTTGATCATATTCTTTTTATCTTTAGCATGCCCTCTTGTAATGGTATTGGCATGTTTAAGGCCAAGTGCTGGGACCTCATATGCAGTCTAACCCCTCTGGTATTAGTCTGCTACTAGGCCATGCACTCTGCTCCTTGTTACTTCAGTTTAGCCTTATGATGCCTAGGTTTCTGTGTGCTCTTATTCTATTCTCAGTTACATGCTTACTGAACTGAAATGCAGTCCATGTATTCTCAATTTTTGCAATTTTACATGCCTGAACATGGAGAGAGTGTGTCAGTGGCATGTGACTATAACCATGTGATAAACAGGTGCTGTATTGTGTTCATACAATCACACCTGAGTTCACTATATATAGATGCTAGCGTTATGCCTCAAGGTTAATACTAGTTGACTCAAGATAAGATAGTAAAATTAAGAATAGTTTGAGACTAGAGGTACATGGCATTGGCTATGCTACTTATATACCATTCATCTCCTAGATAAATATAGCACTACTAATTGTGAGTGTCTGTGTTATAGTACTTGTTATTCTAGGGTGTCATGGTTATCTATAAAAGGGGAATTGTCTTGTTGTCAAGATGTTGCTATGTGTCATGAGACAATGATTGATGTGCTAACTAAGATTGTCCCATAGTCCTAAGTGCTGATTTAAGCACTCTGACTAAGCATAAATAGAGATAGAAATAAAGATGAAAGGTGAAAAATCATAACATTATCTCCTCCTTAAGATTATCATCCTGATGGCTTAATTTAGGGATAGTTCATACTCATGTATAGCTGTATCCTTGTTCATCTGCTTCTCATTGACTCACTGATTTTATTCTGAGCTATAACCTTTCCAACTGATGAGATAGTCAATGGTTGTTGTCATTCTGTCCAATCATTCTGTCAGTAGTTGATGAACATGTAGAGATATTTTTTGATTTCCTGGTTGATGCATTCTGTTTGTCCATCTGTCTGGAGGTGGTAGGGGGTGAAGGCATTGCTTCAGATTCCAAGGAGTTGGTATAAGTCATTAAGGAACTTGGATACAAATTGAGGGCCCTGATCTGAGATTACAACCTGTGGCATTCCATATTTGGAGTAGACTTCATCCCAGAGGATTTTGGCCCATTCTTCTGATGATAGTTTGGTGGAGCAGGTGACTAGAATGATGGCCTTGGAAAAGTGATCAACAATGATGATGATAGTATTATAACTATTGCAATCAGACAGTCTGGTGATCATATCAATGGAAATGTGAGTCTATGGTGTCATGGGAATCTCATTTGGGTGTAGTGGGGCCAGTCAAGTCTTTGTGGAAGACTTGATTCTTTAACAGATTTTGCATGCCTTAATATACTTGTCTACTTCCTGCCCTAGCTTTGGCCACCAATACTCTCATAGTATCAGCTCCTTTGTTTTTGCAATTCCTGGGTGTCCAGCCATTGCATGATCATATGACATGGTGATGATTTCCTCTTGCAGTGATGATTGTCAGGGGATGTAGATTCTTCTATTGTAATAGAGTAGGTCATCTTGCTTCATGATGTCTCTTTTGTGATTTAGGAATGTGGTGATTCTCTGATTCCATAGGGCCAGTTGTCACATTACACTCTGTATCCTAGTGTGAATCTCCTCCTCTGTCAGCATCATCATTATATGGAAATGTTTCAGTTTTAATAATACCATCCTGTCATTATCCTCTTTCCCCTGGTCATGGTCAGCTTGCCAGCTCAGAAGGTCTGCCTTCTTGTTGGCCACCCTGGCTTTATAATGCAGGGTGTAGTCATCTTTGGCCAGCTCAGTGACCCATCAGGCCTGTCATCAGTTGAGCTTCTGGAGAAGGCAGAAGTATCATAAGTTCTGATGATCTATCTAAACCTCAAATGTCTGAGTCACCCCAATCAGATAATAGTGCCACTCAGCCAGCACTGACATAATAGCCAACAACTCCTTGTTATAGATCTTATAGTTCCATTCCATAGCTGACAGGGTCTTAGAAAGGAATGCTACAGGCTGCCATCATCCTTTCTGTTCCAGTGAGAGCATGGCACTGATGGCCTCTTCACTTGCATCAGCTTTCACCCTAAACCTTCTGTCCTGCATGGAAATCACCAGGATTACATCTTCAGCTAATTTCTTCTTTAAGTCATGGAACACAGCCTGTTGAGAAAGTCTCCATGTCCATAGGGCATTACTGGTAAGTTTCATCATTGGTCAGATGATCTTAATGTAATCATAGATGAATCATTGGTAGAAATTGGTGAACCCTAAAAACAACTGGAGTTCCTTCTTCTTTGTCAGCTCCAGCCATTCTGTTACTTCTGCTACTTTGATTGAGTCTATTTGTATACTCTCCTCACTAATGATGACTCCTAGGTATTCAGTATCTAGGACCTTGAACTTGCACTTCTCTGCTTTGAGAAACAGCTTGTGCTTCTGCATCAGCTTGAGCACTTGCTGTACCAGGCATCAGTGTTCTCCTTTGTCTCTGGATAAGATTAATATATCAGCCAGATAAATGGTTACCTTCCCCATAGTGATCAGGTCTTTGAAAATGTCATTCATCATCCATTGAAAGGTTGCTGGAGAGTTTGTCAATCCAAAGAACATAATGGTGTTGTGCTTGATAATGGCTAAGTGACTAAAAGAGGTGAATGAGGAATGAACTCTCAAACACCAACATCTAACCACTCAATACACAATCACCAAGTACAGTTGAGGTTGGTTGTTTCAAGTTTGTTAGAAGCACTCTTGCAGTCTTAAGTAAAATCAAAGAAACAGTCAATAAAGACAGTTATTCAACTCTCTCTTGCTTTCAAAGATGCAATACTCATGTGAGTAGTTTATAGCAATGTTTAAGTATAATTAGGACTTAGAATCAATGCCAAATTGCGCTCCAAATCAACTTAGAATATTCCAAAACCCAATGAACTCTAAAACCCAAATACTAAGTCTATCAAGCACTTAGGCTTGACTAGCTGCACTCTTGGCTGGCTAGCAGTCCTGAAAACCGAAGAACTTGTATTCTGATGCCGAAACCCTTATAGTTTGAAACCCAAATTAATCCAAAACCCAAAATACAGTTATTATTCCAATCTAATCCTCTCTAAGTGACAAAGCAACTTAAATAAATCACTAAGTTGAAGCAGAACTCAAAATCCATTGTCCCAGAGACTAACTACAGTGAGATAGAAGACTTGAACATGGAGGTGGATCGCTTGCTTGCTATTTTCCCCTCTTTTCTACTTTTATACATAAAAAATAGGTACAGAATCTATAAATAACATGTCTAAAATAATATTTCTCCTATTTGAAGCAGAATCAGGCTGCTATTTCAGATTGATGGCACTCCTGGACTCTCTTAGGTCTGCCCAGATCTGTCTGGCCACTGCACAGCTTTATTTTAAGCCTACAGTGTCTGTGGGTACCTAACTCCTTTCTGTCTACCCAGAGTTTTAATCCTCTGAGTTATTCTTAGTAGCTTGATTGATCAGGCCCAGTCAGACCTGGTCAACTGGTCCTATCCACTTTATTTCTCTCAATTCTAAGTCCCTTAGGTCACCTGATACCTAGAAAATTTGGACTTAGGCATTTGAGTCAAAACTCAGAGTGCTAGCTACAGATCATTGGATCCCTATTCTTACTACTCCTGGATGATGCTGTCTTTACTCAATACTCCACAACTGGCTATGGTATTACCCCTAGCTGTCTTAGAATATACTTGTCTTAGTGGCATGTAGAATTGGCCCTAGTTGAGGTACCATTTCTAAGTCCAACTTGGACTTAGTATTTTTCAAGGTGTGATGCAGAACTTTTCTAAGTTTGAACCTGACTTAGGATTTTTATCCTTAGGCCATGTTATTTTATAAAGTCCCTTTTGGACTTAGTATTAGTGACTAGCATGACTATCAGCTTGGAGCCTCAGCCATAGTTCTCTACTGGCTAATGATCCTCAGTTACTAGCATATTCTAGTGTGTTATGCAGAATTTGCAAATTATAGGGCTGGACATGTAGCCTGCATATCAATATACCACTCTATGTCTTGGCCCATTTTGGGCTATCAGTATTCCCATAAGACCAGCTCTTTTGTCTTAGCAATCCCTGGATGTTCAGCAGTCATGTGATCATGACAAGTGGCAATGATCTCACCATGAAGTGCTTGGTCCCTGAGAAGTAGATTCATTCATCATAACAGATCATTCTGTCCTCCTTCTTCATTCTCTGCTCATGGTTGAGAGATAGAGCCACTCATTGGTTCCATTTGCAGGTATTCTGAGTCATGCTCTTGATGCACTCATGGATCTCCTCTTCAGTCAGCATGATCATTGCCTGGAAGTGTTCTGGTCTTAAGATCACAACTTTCTTGTTGTCCTCTCCCCTTTGGTTGTGATCTGCTCTCCTGCTCAGCAGGTCTGCCTTCTTGTTTGCTATACCATCTTTGTGATGCAGCATATAGTTGTATTCTGATAGTTCAGTGACCTATCATGTCTGTCAGCAGTTTAGCTTCTGGAGTATATGGAAGTATTGAAGGTTCTGGTGATTGGTTCAGATTTCAAAGGTCTGGACTGATCTAATGAAATAATGCCACCACTCAGCTAGGATGAGCATTATTGTGAGCAACTCTTTGTCATATATCTCATAGTTGCATTCCATGACTGTGAGCACCCTGGATAGGAATGCAACCAGATGCCATTTACTGTCCTGTTCTTCAGAGAGGACAGCACCAATAGCACCTTTGCTTGAGTCAGCCTTGATGCAGAATTTTCTGTCTTGCATCAGGATGGCAAGGATTATGTCCTCTGCTAATCAGTATTTAAGGTCATTGAATGCTGATTGTTGGGCCAGGCCCCAGGTCTATGGAACATTGCTGGTTAGTTGCATCATTGGTCAGACTATTTTGCTGTAGTCATGAATGAAGCATCAGTAAAAATTCATGAAGCTGAGGAAGGACTGTAGTTCCTTCTTCCTTATCGACTCCAGCCATTCTGTGACCCTTGCTACTTTGATGGGGTCCATCTTGAGTTCATGAGGTCAAAGAACATGACTATGGGCTCAAATAGCCCTTAGTTGGTACAGAAGGTGGCTTTCTATTTATTGCCTTCTTTGATGTATATATTATTGTACTCCCAGCAAATGTCCAACTTGGTGTAGTATCAGGTGCCATAAAGTTTATCCATCAGCTTAGAGATCAAGGGGAGCAGATAGTGATTCTTGATCATCATCTCATTGAGCTTCTGGTAATCTTGTATTAGTCAGAGTTTACCATCCTTCTTTTTAATGAAGAAGAAGAGTGAGGCCATTGGTGAATTTGATGGCCTAATTCATCTACTAGAGAGGTTCTCCTCTAGGAACTGATTGAGCTTGTGTTGCTTGTTATTGCTAAGTGGATATATTTTGCAGTCCAGATTAGCATTGGCATTTAGAATCAGCTCAATTGCATGATCCCAAGGCTTCAGTTCCAGTAACTCATTGAAACTATCTTTGTCAAACAGGTCCAATAGTTGCATGCCCATTCAGGCACTATCTCTTCAAACATCTTGCTCTTCTTTCTCACATTGGCCTTTGCCACCAAATCATTGGCATAATGTATAGCATGAATGTGTATAGCTTTCTGCAGGTCAATGGTGAGAATGGTCTCACCATCCTCTATTTTCTCATCTCAACAGTCCTCTAGGTCCTTGTCAGGAAGTTCAAAGAGGATTTTTTAGCATTGACAATAGGCAAATGTGATACATTCAGTTTTCCAGTTGATTAGTGGATTGTGATGTATCAGCCAGTCATGGCCAAGAAATATTTTCTTTGTTCCCAAGTCAATGACAGCCAAGTTGATTCATTCAGAGTGATCTCTGATTGTGAGCCTGAGCTTGATGAATTCAGTAATTGAACCAGCTTAGTTCTTGGTGCCATCTGCATTATAAACTGATATCAGAGCTGCAGTAGCCCAAGTGGAGAGACTGTGCTTGGTGATGAAAGCTCTGTTAATTGAGCTGCTTGTGCAGCCACTATCAGTTAGGGCAGTGACTGTGTAGGTTCTTCAAGATGTGAGTGTCTTGATTTGAGCTTTAGCCAATAGGTTCTGATCCAGTGTCTTGGATTGTTGGATGAACTTCTGTGGTTCTCAAAGTTCATTGAGCCATTTCAGGGCTCAGCATTATTTGGCCTTTCTCATTCTCTTGATCATCTCATTGATGATTTCCTCAGCTCAGGTTTTGTGGACCCAATTCTTGAGCATGGTCTTTGCCATGGATTCATTCTTCACATTCTTGATGGCTCACCAAGTCTATTTAGTATTGAATGGTTTTAGCTAACCAGTGGGGCTTGCTGCCCCTGTTTAGCCTGTAGGCAGTTGAGTTTATTCTTTTAGTGATTCTTGTAATAGAGTGGTAATGTTGGATATATTTGAATGCATGCATAATTTAGACATAGATAATACTACAGAAATAATATCAGTCCATCCAGCATCTGCTTGTGACACACCACTTGATATTTTGGCTGAGTCAGCAGAATTGCTCACTGCTTGACCCCATCTTTTACCTTCTCAACCTTTGTGTCCAGTCCAAGGTTTTCTTCCTCCTTCTGTAATTTGGGAATCAGCATCCATAAGTCTTCTCAGATTCACTTGTTCTTCTTCTGTGGGCAGTCTTGTGCCATGTGGCCTTTCTGGCCACAGTTAAAGCACTTACCTTTCTTTTTGAGCTGATCCACATCTATAGGCTTACCCATTCCAGTAAATATGGTGTCTGTACCAGTTTTCTTCTCACTGTAGAAGAAAGTTGAGGTTGAGCCACTAGACTTGGTGAATGTGGTCAGATTAGAAGAGGTAGATTTCAGGCTCTGTCCCTGATGCTTCTGTCCTCTCATGGACAATATAACTTGTTCAGCCTTCTGCTGCTGTCATTCCCTATACATTATGATGATTCAGGCCTTCCACTTGTCATATCCCTTTGGAATATTCTGGCTAAGGTCCAAGATTATCTTGAGATAGAAGGGTGGCACTTCCATCTTCATGTACTTGACCATTCATCTGATGTCCATGATGTTATCATGGACTCTGGCAAGTTTGCTGAGTCATTCTAGTTTGTCAAAGTATTCAGTGGCCAGTTTATCAGCCATCTTGAATTCCTTCATCTTCTGCCAGTGTATCTCCTGGACAGCAGAGTCTGTGAACTTGTTGATAATCATTTGTTTAAGCACTGGCCATGAGGGCATCTAGTGGTGCTGCCATATGGTTGACCAGAACATAGGGGCTAATAATACTCACTATGTTTTTGCCTTATCCTCCATGTGAGTCATGGTGAACATCACCTTGTACATGTCAAGAAGGAAGTATGAGGTGAAGACCTGGAAATATTGGTCACAGTTAGTGAGAAATCTGTCAATGTCCTCAGATGCTCCTCTGAAGGAATGGGGCTCATGGATGAGAACCAGTTTGCAATTGAGGATGGTGGTGTCCACTGCAAGTGCCATCATCAGGTTCAGGATCTCACCAAATAGTCAGATATTCCAGAATATTAGAGATCCTGAGAATAAATGGAGAGAGCTATTGTCAGCAACAGGATTTCTCAGTAGCAAGGCCTTCTTGCATATGATGTGCCTGTTTTGGATGGTAAATCCTAATTCAAGTGCTTTAGAGTTGTCTTCTTTAGGCAGAAGGGCCATGGGGGCTTTTTGGCTTCTGCTGCCTTCAGCTTCATCTGGCAGCAGTTGACTAGCAAATGGTTGGTGCATAGGTTGAGCCCACAGGTTCTGATAAGGGTCCCTAGGCCAGAGTCAGCTCTGTGTGAGCTGGAATGCCATGCTACAGATGGCCAAAGTGGTGAATGTGTATCACATCAAGGTGCTTCATATTAAGAGTGTCATGTAAATGGTATGACTCAGTGCCACACTTGGCATTCACAGCATCAGTTCAATGTCAAACCTTGATTTGTATGCTAGTAGTGGTGCCAGCTGATATCCTAAATATTTTTCATTGTAAATAAAAATTGCCTGCTTAGTGGCTGCATCTTGAATAATATCCATGCACTCAAGTCTATCAGTGTGACATACCTTAGTCCTATAGGTGACACCAGCCAGGTGTCATCTCTTCATAGTGTGGCTGCCCCTTTCTGGTACAGCTGTAAAAATTCTCTCTGGCACTCCTTCTGTGCCTTTCTTGCTAATTCTTTTTCTGTTGAATGTTTCATAAATATGCTCTCCCACTCAGAGAGGAGATCCTCTTCCTTGTCACCCTCCTCATTCTCATCCTCCTCGATGAGGGAATTGTTGTCAAGCAGGTCATAGGTTTTTGGGATGACCTGGCTGCTGCTGCTAGATGCTGGGTTCAGCATCACTTGGTCTGAAGCAAAGAGAAGGCTCTCACTCTCTTTGCTGCTCCTTGAGAGCTTTGATCTGTATTGCTTCCACCACCACTGCTCTGTGATATCAGTGGAAGTTTCAGTAGAATCAGAGTCAGAGAAAGAGAGATGTGAAGTGCCTGTCTAAGACCTGCTTGAGATCTCTGGTGAGGTCGATGTGCTCCTCATCACCTCCAAGATCTTCTCTGTGACTAGGAAGGTCTATATCCTGGCCTGGAATATTGTTGGTCTTGGTGATAGAATCAGTCCCATATAATAATAGGTGGTTGTCATCAAGGTCAAGTGATGTCCTTCAGTGGATATTGTCTGTATAGATAATGCCTTTGGTGGGTGTCATCTATGAGTCAGGCTCAGATATGGCTGGGGTGCTGGGCTCCTGAAACAGGGTAGGGAAATCAATGAGGGTATAATCAATAGTGGAGGTTCCAGGGCTCCCTAAGCCCCTCCTCCAATCAGCTCTGTCTTGAGCTTGGAGATATCACCTGAAGAGAGCATCCTCTCAAGCTGCCTCATACTTGATTCATGTCTGCTTCTGGATGTACTTGGCAAGAGAGTTGGTACATGAAACTTCATCCTCTGGAGAGAGGACTGGGTCAACTGGGTTGATTGGTTGTACTGGGCTTGGTGGGCTCTGTACACTTCTTGCTCAGTGAGCCTCATAATGTCTCTGACATCACTCCAGTCAGTCAGCCTCTCTGGCAGCTGCTTGCCAGTATCTTTCTTCTGTCTCATAGTCATAGGCATAGAAGGGGTCATCAGTCCTGATGACTCTTGTTCTGTTTCTCTTGCTGTCAGTACTCTGGTTCCTGATATGGAGCTCAGCAGAGATACTCTTCCTGCTTCCTGTAGGCATTGCATATAGGAATCCATAGTTGCTGTTAGGTGGAGGACTTTCATTCCCTCAAGCCACCCCAGAGGCATCAAGGGAGTCTCTGGCATGATATCCAATGCTAGGCTCAGAGGGTATAGCTGAGAGGGTGCCCCTTGTCATAGGGATATGGCTGGGGATATCTGTGCACTCAACTGGTGGGATAGACATGTCAGGCCTTAGTCTTTGAAACCCTGTAGCTCAAGGATTGCTATCATCTCTGACAATTGCTGTTGGGGGTTATGGCAGATATTAATGTCTTTCTTCTTCTCTAGGATGCTCTTCAGATGCATCTCCAGAGACAGTTTCAGGTATGGTTCCTTCTGTGGGCTGAAAGGACTGTCAGGCAGAGGAAGGGATGTTGTGGAGGGGGAGGTCAGAGGTGACATTTCATAGAATATGTCAGATGTGCTGAAACTGTTGATAATGATGGATAGTTCAGATGGTGATTGATTGGCATTCTCAGCACAGCTGAATAATCACCAATAATCCTAACAATGTTCCAATGATGGAAGTGAGGAGTTCAAAGAACTTGTGGTCAAAGTTTGGGTCTGATAGGTTGATGGTGAAGGGCATTTGGTTTCTCAGCATGATTGGGCTTGAGAAAGAGAAGCTAGAAGCTTCAAGCTAATTGTTAAGCCCAAATAACATATGACTGAAACACATAATAAACTGACACTGCTTTGCATTCAGGCAGTCATATCAGAGTCCACTGTATGTATCTATTTGTCTATATGTTGCAAGGCCTTTGCAGTTGGCTCAAGATAAGATGGTGAAGAATAAACTTTAGCTCAAAGCTAGAGTATTATAGTGAGAGCTATGCTACTTATATACTATGCATCATCTGTCTAAAGATATTACTACCTAATTGTGCATTCTAGCATTATAGAGCATTTTGTCCAGTGTCATTAAGCTACCTACAAAAGGGTATTGTCTATCATAGAGTGGTTACTATTGTGTCAAAGAATAATGACTGACCAGATGTGTTGTGATGACTAAGCCTCAGTCCCATGGTCTTAAGCACTGGTCTAAGTGCTCTGACTAAGTGAAAATAGAGGTCAATCCCTTGAATAAAAGATAAAAATGAGGAAAAATCATAACACACTGGTGATGACAAAATCTGCAACAGAGATGATGGAAAATTTTGTATATATGAATGCCTATCAGAGTGAGATTCTTATGTCTGTCTAAATCAAGAGCCAAAGGTGTACTGTCATGTCTGAAATGTTCATAAAGCTTTTTGAAATATATCTAATGATATAATCAACAAAGAAAATAACAATAGTTTTCAGAATGCTTATACAGCATATATAATATCTGAAATGTCATTCTTGAGTAAGTGCTGCACAATAACTACAGAAGCAGAGAGGCTTACAGACTCCTACACCTGTAATAAATTTAAGTTGTGTTTCTTATCCTTATAGACAAGGAAAAGCTCATCAAATGTAGCTGCAACAGCAAGGAACTAAGCATGAAATATCAATTTGAAATTGACATAGATGTTATGGAGAGAAAGAAACATCTATGATAAAGTATGGCAAGATGGTATGAAAGTGACTACCAACTATAAGATCATGATGATCAAAGTTTATTTGAACAACTTTAAAGAATGAAGACATATGTTTTTATATTCTAATAGTATATAATCTGTGTAGCTCTGGCTGTGTCTTTTCACACATTAGAGTCAAATAAAATGCACATTTGAACACAAGAGATAATCAACATCTATATAAAAGTGAAGTATGACTCATGAAAGAATAAACTGAGATACACATTAAGCAGGATCTACAGCTAACAGAGAGAGCCTTAGATTTAGATTTATACAGATAAACACAATAAGAAAGGAAGATTACAGGAAAGCTCTTACAATTGAGATCAGAATCATGGGATTAGTATGAGTGCTTTTATATGTGCTGGAGGCCTCTCAGGCTGATACAGTCTGTCCAGTGAAGAGTTTTTGTGTGCACATGAGATAAAAACTGATACAGCAGAGTGCTGTCCACTGATCACAACTATACCAACACACACACAATACTTCTTAGTTTATTAGAGGATTATAATATGATAAGAGTAGCTATACCAAATATAATTGTCTCTCCAATGATCCACTGTGTGTGAATAGCAATAACATGAGTATAACAGTCCTAGATCTCTCTAAGTCTCAAAGCTTTTCATTTATAGAAAACAAGAGGTGGCAATGAATATTGCCAAGCCTCAAAGCAAAGAGTACTGTAGCTCAATAAAATACATGGAAACACTCTCACAAAACTCTCAAAAAGATCTCAAGCACTGCTCAGATCAACTCAAAATCTCTAACACATATAATACATAACTCAAAGCTTTGCACTCTAAGCAGAAACACTTCACAAAGAGTTAAAACCTCTGTGCACAAGCTTTTAAACCAATTGTAGACCCACAGAATTCAAACCTATGTGATCTAGAGACACAAAACACAATAAATGCTGTCTGACAGATCTAAAGGGTTTGAACCTCTGCCATCTGTAGTGCCATGCATCACAAATACCTCAAAAACTCAAGATAGTGCCCTTCAGACACTGCTCTCTTATTCTCAGGCTAGAGCACAATTCAAAACCTCTTATCAATTCAAATTCAAGTCTCTCACAAGCTTCAATGCCTCACTCAGTTCTCAAATCTCTCTCAATGATATCAATAATAAGTTTATTCTCTTGCCTGAAGTTATAAACACAGACCTAGAGTTAGAGTGCAAGGCTTTCTCTGCCCAATACACTACAACTATGGAGGGTCAGAAACTTCTATTCTATTTATACAACACAGTATTTAAATACTCTACTATGGTACTTACTAATATAACCCTACTATAGTATCTTTAAAGCACAGGACTCTATGCTGAATCTCACAGATATTATTCACATGCATATTGCAGTTGCTGTGCTTATTCTGTTCTAGATCAGGACTGTACTCACTCTTCTCTCACTAGCTGACATTGGCTAGCTAGGCTAGCCAGGTCTGCTCACTTTTTTATTTCCCTGGTGAAGTATTCTGATATCAGAGAACTATTCCAGATCCACCCTGATGCTATCTCTCATGTCTGAAGTCAGCCATAATGACTATGTTCTCTTTCCCAGTGTCCAGACATTCCATCTGACTCACAATATGTGCCACTTCTGGTCTAGCATGCATCACTTAATCCATCCAATAGTTAGATGTCATACCTTGGTATGATGCAGAGTCTCTCACAGTGTTATGCATGCTAAGGCACTGTAAGTATGTATGCAAGTCTCTGAGTGCTAAGCATACTATTCACTCTTTAGTAGTGTTTCTCTATTTGTTACTTTGTTGTCATCATTTTATTTCTCTGTTTAGCACCCAGTTATTCAGATACCTTTCTTTGGGTCTCAGCTCTCTGCTCTAAGGCATGTCCCATCAGTACATTAATGAATGTACATCCTTGATCAATGTGATCAGAATTGCTGATCATATTTTAATTGTACTCTTTTTATTTTTAGCATGTCTTCTTGTAATGATATTAGCATGTTTAGAGCCAAGTGCTGAGATCTCACATGCAGTCCAACCCCTCTGGTATTAGTCTATCACTAGGCCATGCACTCTGCTTATTGTTACTTCAGTCTAGCATTATAATGGCTATGTTTCTTTGTGCTCTAGCTCTATTTTCAGCTATATGCTTAGTGGACTGGAATATAGTCCATGTATTCTCAAATTTCACAATTTTACACATCTGAACAAGGAGAGGGTGTTTCACCAGTGTTCTTCCTGATTGCTAGACATACTCAGGATATCATCAAGATAGATTGTGACCTTTCAAGTGGCAATGAGATCCTTAAAAATATCAATCATCATCCACTGGAAAGTCACTGGTAAGTTGGTTAGTCTGAACAACATCACAGTCAGTTCAAATAGTCTTTGGTTCATTCAAAATTCTGCCTTCTATTCATCTCCCTCTTTGATTCACATGTTATTGTATCCTCATCTGATGTTGAGTTTGATGTAATATCAGGCACCACATAGCTTGTCTATTAGCTTAGAGATGAGCAGTAAGAGATATCAGTTCTTGATCATCATCTTATTGAGTTTCTGGTAATTCTGGACCAGTCAGAGCTTTCCATCCTTCTTCTTGATGAAAAAGAAGGGGGATGTCATAGGCAATTTGGAGGGTCTCATTTATCCACTAGATAAGTTCTCATTCAGAAATTTGTTGAGCTCTTGTTGCTCTGCATGATTGAGGGGATAAACCTTGCAATCAAGGTTAGCATTAGCATTGGGAGTCAGTTCAATGATATGATCTCAGGGCTTTGGGTTTGGAAGTTCATCAAAACTTTTCTTGCTGAACAGATTCTGGAAATCCCATACCTATGAGGACACTATCTTCTCAAATGTCTTGATCTCCTTTTCCATGTTGGCCTTTGCTGTCAGGTTATTAGCATGATGTATGGCTTGCATATGAATAGCTTTCTCCATGTCAATCATAAGGATAGTTTCCCTCTCTTCTATTTCTTCATCCCACTTATCTTTCTCATCCTTATCAGCCAGGACAAAAGGGGTTTTCTGACATGAGCATTTGGTGAATGTGATGCATTCTGTCTTTCAATTGATCAAGAAATTATGCTGTACTAGCTAATCATGACCAAGGAAGATTTCCTTTGTTCTCAAATCTATGATGGTGAGGTCAATGCATTTGGCATAATCCCCTATGGTTATTCAAAGTTTGATGAATTTGGTAATAGATCCTACTTGGTTTCAAGTCTCATCTGCATTGTAAACTGGTATCAGAGCCACAGTAGCCCTGGTAGAAAGATGGTGCTTGGTGACAAAAGCATAATTGATTGAGCTCTTAGTGCAACTGCTGTCAATCAGGGCTGAAATGGTAAATATGGATTGATTTGTTAAGGTTTTGATCTGGACCTTGGTAATCAGATCCTTCCCAGTCATCTTCTGTTGCTGGATATATCTTCAGGGTTTGCATAGTTCATCTAACCATTCTGGTGCACAATTCCTCTCTGTATTGTGTATATCTTCCATTATCTTGTCTATGACCTCTTCAGCCCATGCTTTGTGTATCCAATTCTTAAGTATGGCTTTTGTCTTCTATTCAGTCCTAGTGTTACAGATGGCTTGCCAAGTCCATTCAGTGTCAAATGGTTTTAGCCAGCCAACAGGAATCTCTTCTCTTGTTTGGCCTATAGGCATTTGAGTCTTCTTGTTTTGCAATTCTTTCAATGTGTTTAGAACAGTGGAGGCAGGTATATTCAAATGCATGTGTAAATAATCAGTACCTACAGAGCTAGCATAAGTCTGCCCAGCAGTATTCCAAGACACACTATTAAGTCCTTTGGCTGATCAAGTGGAATTGCTCACTCATCAGCCTCATCTTTTACCTCCTCAATCTTCATATTCTTGCTATTCTTTTTGATCACATCTGCTTCCTTTTGTAGTTCAGCAATCTGTGCTCTGATATATTTGCAGATTCATTTCTTCTTTAGACAGTTCTTTGACATATGACCCTTTTTCCCACAGTTGAAGCACTTTTCCTCCTTCTTTAACTGGCCTATGTTTATTGGTTTCTTCTGGCTGGTGTCAGTGGTCCCAGTTGTTATCTTCTGGGCAGAGTATATAGGGGTAGTGCTTGTCTTAGGTGGGGTGGTGATTGTAGTCATCACTCCCTTGTGGCTTTCTCCATTGGTCTTCTTGTTGGTCAATTGGTATCTACTCATGACCTTCTGCTGTTGTCATTCTTGGTTTATGACAGCAATTTGTTACTTCCACTCATTGCATCCTTTTGGAATGTTAAGTCTGATGTCTGAGATGATCTTAATATAAGAGAATGGTACTCTGAGTTTCAGGGCTTCTATCATTCACCTGTCTTCACTGATGTCATCTTATGTGCCTGCCAGTTTAATGAGTCTTTTGAGCTTGTTAAAGTGCTTGCTGGCTGTCTTGTCACCCATTCAATACTTCTTCATCTTGTTCTTGTGCATCTCCATCTTCTGGATGGCTGAATCAGTAAAATTCTTCTGAACTACTTCTTTAAATTGCTCTCAGGATAGCAGCTGATAATGCCTCTGGATTGTAGAATATAGTTTGGCAAGTTGTAGAGTCTACCATTCCTTCACTTTGTCCTTAAAATAGGAGGCAGCAAAGGTGACTCAGTATATATCACTGGTTATATAGGTAGAGTAGATCTGGAAATAAGCCTTGCAGTCAGTTAAGAAGCAGTCAATATCATTGGACTGCCTTTTAAAAGGGTGAGGCTTTCATACAAGGTCAGGCTTGCATTGAATTAGTGTAGCATCAGTGGTCAGAGGGTCCATTGGATTCAGATACTTATCAAATAGCAGGTTGTGATATTCTTATAGTGCTCCAAGGAATAAGCATAGTGATCTATCACCTGTGACTGGACTCTCAGTGCCTGTTGGCTTATCTCTCCTAATATGTCCATTGACAACCTTGAACTCTAGCTTTCTAGCTTCAGGATCATCCTAGTCTTCTTCAGCTGGTGGCTGTCCAGCAACAATCCAAATTCCTCAGCTCTTCAGTCAGAGAGTCCATCATGAAGTTGCTGATTCAGAGTGAGAGAAAAGATGCCAAAATGCCAATGAAAAGGAACAAACCAAAGGCATAGCATGAGTGGCTTATAGTGAGATTGAGTAAACTGAGGGTGTCAGAATTGATTGGATCAAGAGTGCCATGTAGATAGCTCATTGCAGCATGACAGGAGGGATTCTCAGCATTAGCTGAATGTCATATTATGATCAGTAGGCCAGTAGGTCAGCCATTGGCTCTTCAGAATAGGCTTTATTATATAAATATATTGCCTGTTCAGTTATACAGTACTGCAAAATGTCAATCTTTTTCTGGTCATCTATGATTAGATACTTCTTTTCTAAGAGCATCACTCTCTATATGATATCCTCTAGAATTTCTTAAGTGCACTTTCTGTACAATTGGTTAATTCTTTTTTCTGCCTCTAGCAGATCTCTCTGTTAAGTCATTCTTCATCAGTTTCTTCTTTCTCACCAGGAATGCTCTCTAATAGCTTGTACATTGAGAGAATCACTGGTGCCTCCATGATAACTGGAGGAATGTTCTTGCTGACTGGGTCTGGGGTCAATAGAAGGCTGGAAGGGTCCAGCAATAGGCTGCTGTCCTTTATTGTTAGTACTTTCCACTGCTTCTGCCATTATGTACTCATGATATTGGTGAATGAAGTTGTTTTTGAATAGTCTACCAACTCAAAATTGGAGAAGCCTTTGGATGATATTATCTCCAATATAGGTGGGCTCAGAGGTTCTAATTCTATATGTGAAAAGAGGAGTGACATGAGATCCAGAGGATGAGATGAGTTGTTTAGAGTATTCTAACTCAGATCCAGGCCAACTAGGCTTTTGGAAGGGATGGCAAGTTCTCTCCTGAGCAGTAAGTCTGTGACATTGAGGGTCATTGGTTGATCAGGATGCTGTGTTGCAGTTATCATACTGAGCATGCCAGTGCACAGTGCTGTGTTCTTCATACCAGTAGTTAAAATAATCTGGTCTGAGTACACCTGATGCAATAAGAGTATCTCTTGCATTACCATTGCTGTTGAGGTCAAGCTCTGAGAGGACACTCAAATACTTAGGGCTCAGGGTTTCAGACATGATATGATAGGTCAAGCTGAGGGTGGATGCTATTCTGGGAGAGATCTCAAGGGAGTCTCAAGCATAGTTTCCAATTCCATACTCAGAGGGAGTAGTAGAAGAGTCAGAAGAGAATATGGCATCAAAGATGTCATAGAGAGATCTTTAGTAAGTCCAGATGAGACTGGAGAAAAGTGTGCCAGAACTTGATTGAGATGGCACCTCTGCTGCTCCACTGAGAGACTGTTTTATTAGGGTCAGAGAGAGTATCAGAAGTTATCAGGCTGGCTGGCTTCTTCTCTTTGCTATTTGTTAATAGCAACTGGAGGTGGCTGATTGTCTTTGAGTATATTTTCTTGTGTGGGCTCATTGGTTCAGGGAGGCTCTGCTGAGAGGTCATAGAAGAGGAGGATGAGAGAGACATTTTGTCAAATTCAGTAAAAGGTCTGCAGAGATTAGTAGTATCAAATGATCCAAGCAGTCACTGACTGGTTTTCATAGCAAAGATAGACTATAACAAAAAGCCTGAGCAGGATGCCAATAATAATGCTCAAGAGCTTAAAGAAAAGAGTAGTGATATTAGAGGTTGTTGTCAGCATTCAGTTTCCTTCACCTGATGATGGTGTAAAGAAAGGGAAGCTAGAAGCTTTGAGCTAATTATTAGACTCAAACTCTATGTGATCTGAATACATAATAAACTAGCACTGTATTGTGTTTGTACAGTCATACTAGAGTCCACTTATTGTGTTGTATCAGAGAGTGTATCCAAAACAAAACAGACTAAGCTCAAAAAAAAGAATGATATAGATGAAATTTAGCTTAAAGCTGGGTATCTATAGCAAGAGCTATCCTACTTATATACTCATTTGTAAAGATAAATATAGTCCTCTACTATTATAGCTTTCTGTATTGTGATACTGTAGTGTCTAATTGTTGGATGTGCAACAAATGAGTATTGTCTATTATCAAAGCATGGTTCACTATTGTTGCAGCTTGTCTATTGTACTCATTCTCATTGTGTGGCAACTGTCCCATGATTCTAAGTGCTCTGTGATAAGATAGATGTCCAATAAGATATAATAAGATAAAAGAAAAAAGAAAAAATTATAACAGTATATCAATTAATCCATCCAATAGTTATATATCATACTTCAGTATAGCACAGAGTTCCTCACAGGGTTATATATGCAAGAGCACCATAATTGCATATGCAAGCCTTTGGTCATTATATGTGCAAGTCCATCACAGTTACATACACTATTTGTCCTTTGGTATTATTTCTCTTATTTATTACTTTGTTATCATTATTCTATTTCTCTGTTCTAAAGCATTTCCCATCAGTACATCAATAGATATATATCATTGATCAATGTGATCAAAAGTGCTAATTATATTTTGATCATATTCCTTTTATTTTTAGTATATCTTGTAATGGTATTAATGCATTTAGGGCCAAGTGCTGGAACCTCATGTGCAGCCTAACCCCTCTGGTATTAGTCTACCACTAGGCTATGCACTCTGCTCATTTTTACTTCAGTTTAGCATTGTAATGGCTATGTTTCTTTGTGCTCTAGCTCTATTTTTGGTTACATACCTAATAGACTGTAAAATAGCTCATGGATTCTCAAATTTTGCAATCACTATTAATCTCTCTAAATTGCCACTCAAGTGTGACTCCTGTATTCTAGAGAAATAGACTAAAACATCAATCCTAAAAACATGACAGGAGAGTCACAGAAAACAACAAAGGCTTGAGATTGTTTGAGTAGATTTGATTGGCTCTCAGGTGATGGTGTCACAGATAAGTACACAGTATGCCATAGACATTGTTGATGACTATTCCAGCTATGTATGGTCAGTACCTTTGCAGAATAAAGATGATTCTTTCTTAAAACTTCAAGCATAGGAACAGGCTAGAGAAAATGAAACAGAACTCTAAGTTGGAATCTACTGTATGGACAGCAGTGAGCTCAAATCTAACAAGATGACTATTTGGTTCAAGTTCTGCAGTGTTCAGAAACAGTTTACTGCTCTATACATGTCCGCCCACATTGGATGAGTTAAGAGACAGCATTGTGTCTTGATGAATAAGGCCTATGCTATATGACTGTACACATCATGCTCAGAAAACATTTGGGATGAATTCTATCTGACAGCTGCTTACTTTGATAATCTTACAGCTATCAAATCACCAAATGGCATGATGCCATATGAGAAGTGGCATGAGAGAAGACCAGATGTAACTCACCTGCAAGAAATCAGTTGTAAAGCTTTTATGCTGATTCAGAATCAATGTAACCTCAAGATACTATAATGCTCAGAGAAATATGTTCTCATAGACTACAATGCTAATTTAAAGACCTATCATTGTTATCACAAAGCATCCTGCAAAGTTATATCTTCTCACTATATTCAATTCATCAAGTCTCACCAACTCACTTTACAGCTCTCATATCTGCTCAACCAGATCAGAACTTCACCTTTCTATCATCCACTATCAGTGCTATCACTGAGACTCTACCCTCCTCCTCTCTTATCCTTGATGATGACCTGCCACTTGTTTCTCTCTCCCAACTGCAACTCATTCTGAAAGTGCCTACAAATCTGTGCCTTCTATTGTTTCAGACACTGAGAGGAATACTCCACCTGCTTCTTATTGCTCTGAGAGACTTTCCTCTGAGGTGACACCAACATTCTCATAGCTTGACTGTATATTATCTGAAGTAAGAGACAGCATACAGCACATTAGAGATCAGCAGCTGAATAGAGACAATTGCTCACCAAATTACATGCTACTCCTCTGGCTACAGTATCTGATCCTTCTAATACTGATGACACCTCTCTCAATGTTGATGACACTGCTTGCAAAGCTCTCCACACATTCCTGACTGATATGCTTAGCTCTGAAGCCCTTCTCACTATTGATGATCTCTTTTCCAATATTGAGCATGAAGTCTTGACTGTTATTAGCCTTGAGGATGAGCTTGCAACATGAGAGGAGGTAAAACAGTCTGCTGATGCTGACTGCTAGCTCACTGGCTACTATGATGAACTTCAATCCTTAAAGGACATAGAAGTTTACAAACTGGTCCTGCACTCCCCTGTCCTCCAAAGTCACAAGATCTGGAAGGGCTGGCTCACTTTTAAGATCAAGAGGGACAAACATGGTGATGCCATATAATAGAAAGTTCATATCATCTTCAAAGGCTTTGAACAGATTTTCAGCCATGACTACATAAAAACTACCTCTCTAACTGCCCAAATGGAGTCTTGGTGAATTTTGCTTCATCTCACAGCTGCTTTTGATTGGGATACTCAGTAAATTGACATTAAAACTGCCTTCTTATATAGCCTTCTGCCTAATGATATGGTATGAAGCAGAGTGGCCATATTTGGAATTGCACAATGAACAAGGCTATGCTTTCCTGAGGGTTTACACAGTTGAGTAGTGAGTATTGCATCTACTATTGGAAGACAGATACTGGGATCATAATGGCTGCTGTCCTTGTTAATGATTTCCTCTCTATCACTAGCTTAAAGGAGGAGAATGAGTTCTTCAAAAAGCAAATGAATCAGAAATAGATCATCTCAGACCTAAGAGAAGCCAAATTTTGTGTTGGTATTGCAATTCAATAGGATCATGCCAACAAGACTGTTGTACTATCTCAAATAGCTTTAATTGACTGGATCATCTGACAATTTGGCCAAGCAGATGCTCACCCTGCTTCTGCATCTATAGAACCCAGTCTTAAACTTAGATGATATGATCCATCCTCTTTATCAGATAAAGATTAAGCTACCCTCCAGAAGATGCCATATCAATCTGTTGTTGGATCCCTCATTTACCTTCCTGTCAGAATCAAGCCTGACATATCCTATGCAGTTCAACAACTGTCAATATTTCTGGATTGTTATACCTTCATACACTGGAATGCTGCCATCAGTATTGTCAGATATCTGAAAGGCACTATGGACTTAAAATTACATCTTGGAGATAAACTAGATCTGACCAACTTGATTGGTTACACAGACTCTGACAGGACTAACTGTCTTGACACATGATGGAGCATTGGAGGCTACTGCTTCTCTCTTGGATCAGAACTGGTGTCATAGAATGCTAAGCAACAGCAGACTGTAACCCTGTCTTCATGTGAAGTGGAATACATAGCTGCATGTGAGACTACAAAAGAAGCTATTTGGATTTGAGTGTCTGCTAAAAGGTTTGAGACTTAAACATGACCAGGCTACTATAATTAATTGCAACAACAGTAGCACCACAAGTCTCTTGGAAGATCCATCTCTCCATTCAAGAGTCAAGCATATCAATATTAAATACCATTTTATTTATGAATGTGTCAAAAACAAAGAAATCAGACTCAGCTATATTAATACCAAGCATAACATCACTGATTGCTTTACCAAAGCTCTAGATACCATAAGCTTTGTGTCTCTGAGGGGGTATATGGGGTTGCATAAGTAGAAGTTGAGGATGAGTGTTGGCATCCCATTGTTCTTGAGACAATAGATGTCAGATACACTAAAGACAAAAGACTTACCTTATTCATAGAAATTACATTGTCTATAGAGTGGCAAATGCCACTCAGTTGCAGTAGTATAAATACTTTGTAAATATCTAAAGCTATCTCAGTCAATTATGCTATAAGCCCCAGACTGAGATATACATTATCTGAGAGTTAGTTTCTCAAAAGCTGGAAAGCTGCAGAGTCAGAATGTGGTGATAACTGCAGTCCCAGGGGGTTATAGTGTATTGTTGCAAGAGAAACAGGAGCTGGAGCAGCAGATGTATGCAATAAGAATGCAGCAGACTAGCCAAGAGTCAGGAATGCAGACTCACAGTAAGGAGCCACCCCTAGATAAACTGTTAGAGCAAGAACCATCAGATGAGGATAGAGAGCAGACTTTTTCTAGGCATTCAATGAAGGCAGGCAGGAATCACACAATAACTCATGGAGTTTCCAGATCAGATTCACTATCACCTTCAGAGGATGTAAGAAACAAAAAGTGGAGAGAAGCAATTAGAGTTGAGATAGCAGAGAACTCATCTGATGATTCTGAAGCAGAATCTCTGTCCAGAACAGTGAACAAAAAGCAGGTGTAATTGGATCTCATATCTAAGATAATACTGACTGCATGCAGTGTGATGCTGGAGCTAAAGATACCATATCTCAATGTTCCAGATGTTATGAATGTGGACAAGAAGAGAGATCCAGCATAGATATTATTAAAGAAAACAGGATTTGTACCATATATGATCAAAGAAAAAGTGGTTGCTTATCAGTTAAAAGCACCAGTGAAACAGTGAGTTATTAGAGCAACTCATGAAGTCCCCCATAGCCATGACAGTTGGAGAATTGCTTGCTCTGTTGAAGGTTGGTAGTGTGATAAAGCAAGAGCTGACTATGAAAAAAGTATCTCTGAGAAAATTCAAGAAAAGTAGCAAGCAATAGTTTGGGCTAGTCATAAAAGAAGAATCAGAGCTGAAGAAAGATGAAGTCACTGAGGCTCTTCTATTTGCAGAGATGACTGAATGAGAGAAATAGATTGCCTAGAGATGCAGTATATCTATCAGAGATCCTATTTGAAGAAACCTTTATTGCCACAACAGAAATGAGAAATAGAGTCTCAGAAGGAGTGGTCATCTGGCAAAATTCTTTTGAGCAATATCTAAATGATGTAGCAGAGAAAGGAGAAGTTTCAAAGCAGGTCTATATGGCTAAAGACTCACAGACCTTATGCTCTGTCTTCTCTTTTATAAATGGCATGAAGCAGTTCAAAAACTTATATAATACAGACTCATAAATTGTGTTGATGTCTAGTTAAGTTGCTGAGAGTCTGAGTTTGATATATAACCCAGACAAAGTGATAAACATGCAATCCATAAATAAACAAGTAGAGAAGTTCCTCAGGATGGCAAAGAATATCCCATTCTTGTTTGGTGACATTACAGTGTACTTCTAAGTACATATCATTAAAGATCCAGCCTATGATGTATTGCTCAGAAGACCATTTGATGCATTGACTATGAGTACAGTGTATAACACTGCTGATGGAGGACAGACAATCAAGATAAAAGATCCTAACTCTATGCAATATGCAATGATACCCACATTCTCAAGAAGGCAAAAAAAATTCATAACACACAAAGTAGATGAGAGTTTTCAGTGATCAATGATTTGATTAATGATCAAGGAGATTTAGCACCAATAATTGAAACTGATCAAGATGGTGATCTGATAATCAGCAGATATGCAAAACCCATCAGATCACATAAATTTAAAAAAGAGGAATTGCAGGCAGTATATACTATCATCAGCTCAATGGTGTATGATGAGGATACAAAGGCACATAGGACTTTATCCTCATATTTTGGGGCACTTAAAGAAATAAAATATATGAAAAGACAGAGAAAAGGCACAGAAACATGCACATGACACATACACACAACTATGCAGAGCCAATCCAGATTGAGGTATAGAGATTAACTTCCTTAAAAAAGTCAGCATGGAGTATTCTCCATCTACAGTAGAATCTGTAAAGGATGTCTTTGTGACTAAAAAATATAAGCTAGTAGTGTAAAAAATATAGCCTATTACAGGAGGATTACTATCAGAGTTCCACATTGTATATGAAATCAGAGGAGATCCATTAGTCAGCATGCCTCAATTGAGTACCCACCCACTGGAATATACACCAACAGAAAGGTACACCTAAATGCAAAGAAATAATTGATAGAGTCCATGCAGAAGACTTTTTCTGGCCAGAAGAGCATAAGAAACTTTTTGTATTTCTTGCAAACTTTCTTCTCAATAGCTATGTGTCATAGGCATAACCAGGCACAATGATACTCAATCATATAGGACATGTCATTTCTAGTATACATGCAGTACTCTAATATAGTCCACAAGATCTATTGCAATGCATATGCAAGGCTTGCTGTAGATGCTTAAGCTATTCACAGCCAGTATATAAAAGGCTAGTATACTGCAGAAGACTAACCATGTGTTTTATTAGAGATTTATAAGGAATATTAGAAAGAATAGTGTATTATTGGCTATACAAACTTTTAAATATATTATGCTTCATATAAACCTCACAGTCTTGAAGGTTTTACATTATAAAAATTTTGCTATACTCACTAAGCTTAATACTGCAGTTACCAAGGCTGTTTAATATAGTACACCTAGTATTAGTAAATGAATAGTATAAGTAGAGTACTATATGATACAAGAGAGGACAGCATATTATAGAGACCCAGAGGGAGTTGCTTGCCTACAAGTACCCTATCTTGGATATCTTTTAGATTCAATACACACACTCAAAGTTATAGTTCTCTACAGCTCTTAGAGAAATAATAACTAGCAAACTTTCTGATTGTTATATAATTATTAAAACTTTAAATACTTATTTCAGCTTCAAAAACTATGCTATGCCTTTACAGATTACCTTTGCATAGCATTCTCAATATTTAAGTTCACTTGCATACATCTGTGCTTTAGAGAGCAGTCTAAAGCTAGGATTGAGCTCTTTAGTCACTAACAATCTAGTACAACCATTTCTGAATCTAGAAAACAACACCACTTGACTCTTTTAAGTTAGACACCTTAGATATTCCAACAATAATAGTTTGCACTACTTCATACCCAGATTCATATGACATTTGTTACAATTTTTCTACTTATCAGATATCTATCTAATCATAAGCATCTATCTCTTATCTATCTGGCTGGACTGGTAACCATGACCATACCAGATAGCTTATACCATTGTACTATAGCTCATGACCAATGACTTGACAATGGATAGTATTTAATTGTTTTATGCATATACCACATGCTCTTTAGTTTCAGACCACAGACAGATATAATAAGTAGAACTATATTTATCATACCCAGAAAAATATATAAATAGCATAGCTCACACTGTAGGAGGCTCAGCTTTGAGCTAAAGTTTATTCTATACCATTCACTCTTGAGTCACTTGCAAATACTTTGAATCTCATATCAAGTCAGACACTAAAGTGGACTCTGGTATAATTATACAAATATGATACAATGCTAGTTTATTATGAGTTTATACTCATATGATGCTTGAGTCTAACAATTAGCTTGAAGCTTGATCTGCCTTTCTCTCAGCTATTATTGAGAGTACTACATGAAATCTTCCCTTTACTTTGCTATTGCAGTTTTATCTCTGTTCTTGTAGTAACTCCACTTTTCATCTATCTCTTATGTCTACAGATAAAAAGTATATAATTAGTATCACAGACTACTAGCTCATTGGAACATCTACTGACAGAACACCAGACTCTCCTAGATCTGCTCTTATCCTCATTGTTATGAGACTATCAGATGCTATGAGTTCAGAATATCTGGATATGCAGTCCATCTTCTCTGCCAGGTTGAAGACACTTGCCTCTCAGCTGAGCAGAAAGTCCCACTTCCTAAAAGCAATCCAGAAATCCATACTATAAACATCAATGCCAAAGAAGGAGTCATCCTTTGAAGAGAGTATGGCAAAGAAACACCATTGGTCAAGATCTTCATCATAGATCTCAACAAAAAATGACAAAACTTAACAGAGAAACACTGCTCTGCAAGCCCTCCAGCCCTATCTGCAACTGACAGCCCTTCTGACAGGGCAAGTAGCTCTATCATCTCACTGATAATGACAGTGACTCTCTATCATCACCATGATGCTCTTGCCAAACCTGTAGCACTCCTCTACTCTGAAGAGAAAGATTCTCTTCTGATGGCTCTAATTTCAAAGCCTCCAATACTGCTGTCAGAGAAGATAGTGAAGTCCCCTGTGGACTGATACTGCAATGAGTATCAAGTGAGGATTAAACCTCTTTACCTCTCTACTTCCCTCCCTAAAGCCTCAGGGCTTTTCTTAGTCTAACTGCAAGAGCCACTGATGAAGTCTTACAAACTGTACAAGAGGCAGTCACTCAACATCAGGCCACCTCCCTTTAATAATGAAACTAAAAAAGGCTGGAGGCTCAATGACAATAAAAACAGAAGCTAGAATGAAAGCTCAACATATGATGTCTGGAGCAGAACCTTTTCCATGCCTCCTTCTATGCTCTCATACTCTGTATTGCTCTAGCCCATACCTATGAACAATAGCCTGTGAGATCAGTCACTCTGCTCTATACTCTCTCTCAACAGGTTGAGAGTCCAGTTACCTCCATCTGAGCTCTTATCATCTCAAGTGGCATGGATAAATATACCTAGCAAATTCATCAAGCTGAAGAGCTCAATTTCTGGGACCACTATCAGGCCTAGGAGGAATTAGATAGAGTATGAGCCTGACTTAAACAGAAGGCCTGATGGATTCAAAAGACAATAAAACAGGAAGAAAAAGAAGAAGTGGCTAAAAAAGGAGTATCAGAGGATTCAGAGAGAGACAGCATACACTCTGCCCACTGAGGCATCATGGTGCATGATAGACTTAGAATGCTGATGGGCTGAACCAGTCTGAGCAGAAGAGCAAGAAGAAATTTTTCAGTAATGTTATGGTTATCACTCTTTTCAAGTTTAACATGCAATATCCCTCTTATGCTTACCAGACACACTCTCTCTATAAAATCAGATGGAAATCTGAATTCATGCCAGCAAGTCTCTCACTGTTATAATTTTTCCTATCTTTTCTTTTCTTTTTCCCTTCAGAAATGATCCCTATCTTTGCTTAGTCAGAGTGCTTAGGCTAGTGCTTAGGACCATGGGAACACTTAGCTCAGCAATCCAGTCAGTCATCATCTTATCGCACTGCTGTGTGCTGTGAAGAGAGAGACAATGCTCCTTTTGTTCCCAAATAGCAGTGCAGCAGTAACAGCACAACAGCAGGACAACAGCTTTTGTGGAGAGCCTGGCAACAGCAGGGGTAACAGCTCTATGACAGACAATATCTTTTGTGAACTTCTATTAATAGTTAGATAACAGAACAGTATTTAAGTAGCACTGTTTTTGCTGTAGTAGCTCCAGCATTAAGCTAAAGTTTATTCTTCACCATTTACTCTCGAGCTCAGGCTTCTTGCCACATCTTGAACCACTACCACCATTGACTTTGTGAACTCAGTCAGTCTAATCCAAAGTGTGAGGTTCTGAACTGTTTATCACATGTTGATAGTCACATGAAATTTAGGCTTAATAATTAGCTTAATGCTTATCATTTCCTTCCTCAAGCCCAATTATGCTGAGGAACTGAATGCCCCCTGCCTTTAACCCTTCTGATCCAAACTTTACTCATGAGTTCTTTGAACTCTTGGCTTCTATCATAGGAATCTTGATCAGTCTATTGGTGATCATACAGCTGTACTGTGGACACCAATCGATCATAGCTTGGACAATCAGGCACTATCACAAATTCCAATGCATCCAAACCATCCTCTGCAATGTCACACCAGACCTCCCCCTTCACAACATTCCTGCCTCTGCCCGACAGTCCTTCTGATCCACAGAAGAAACAGACCCTGAAAACATCTCTGAGAGCTTGACTCAGGAACATCCTAGGGAAGAAGAGGAGCAGCATCAGCAGCACACATACCCTCTGTGATCCCTGTCTGCAATCATCCAAGACCCTGGAAACTCTTGGGCTACAAGGTTTTGACAACCCCAACCTGACACCCCTATTCTGTCCTCCAAGCATGGTGTCCCAGCAACCAGGATGACAACTCCCGTTCCTAGCACTGGCATTAGGTGCCATGCTAGAGACTCCATGGATGGCTCAAGGAACCATAGGTTCCAGAGGCCATGGATCCTGAAGATCAATGTCAGCACAAAGTAAAAGTACTGACCACAGGACAGGGATCGATAATGACCCCTACTGGAATGATGACAGCAATGAGTGCCACTGGTGGTGAACTGCTGCCATCAAGGCCAACTGGTTGGAGCACTGTGCAGCTAGCGATGATACTAGCAGAACAGAGGGCATACGAACAGTTTCAACAGAAACACAACCAACCTCAGCCTCTCCTTTAGTCCTCTCCAGAGAGAACCAAATTTGACATGCCCAAAACCTTCCCAAGTACAGGCAGAAGCAGGCACACATTGACAACAAAATCACAAGAGAGAATGTCCTCTTCAGGCAGTACCTCCAGGCATGAGCAGCAGAGGAGTGTTGAAGGAATGAGAGAGATAGTCAGACTACCACAGCTATTGGAACAACCACCCCTGACTCTCCATTCTGAGAACCAGCCACTCCCACCACTGAGTCCAACCCCTGGGCAGACCCCATCAGGAATGAGGCCCCAAGTCACCTCAGCAACAGCTGCCCACTATTGTATGGGACTGATATCATCACAGACACAGATGACATCCCCATATGAGAAAATGAGATACCAGAGGAGAGAGAGACCATTGGAGGGGACAATAAGAGTATTGACCCTACTGGTGATCTCAAGAAGTTCCTTGACAGGAACTTTGCAGCCCTATTCCTCAACCCAAAGTTTTACAGAAACTTCTGCTGGTATTGCAGAGCAATGGCACTGACAACAATAAGCATCGAGGAGCTGCCAGAGCAGCCTGAGCAGCCTGCTCCTCAACTCAGACTCAATAACACTGATCCCAGCATGCAACCTCAGCCCAGCCACCCTGAAGGTCTTCAACCCACACAACAGTTCCCTCCTAGAGAAAGAGGAGGTGACCAACATGGACAACAAGGATGAGGAGGAGGACTCTGATCAGGAAGTTGAAGATCCTCTCTCTGAGTGGAAGGTGGGATTTAAGCCCCTAACAAGGGAAGAGTTGCAACAGAAAGAACATGAGGTGTGAGAAGAGGACTTCATTCAGTTGTATCAGGAGCAGGTAGCTGAGTTATGGAGGGATGACTGCTGGCTGAAGTCATCCATAGGATGAAGGTATGCCTCTGCTGATTTTATTGAACAGGAGGAGATTTTACAATATGCAGCCACTGAGCAGGCTATTTTTAATTTTAATCAAAGATATTTACATTATCAGATGGGACCATTACTGCCATACAAGCTGAAGTATGGCAGAAGAGAGGCACCCAAGCCTTGGATGCTGAGTGTAATACCACCCAGATCAGCATACACTGCACCATCAATCTGATCAGCAACATCACAATATTTGTTCACTATGTTGGCCATTTGCAGTTCAGCATCTGAGCTGTCCCAATATCGACCCAAGCCAAATAGCCACTTCCCAAACCCATGGAGGTTCTCAGTTCAGTGATTATTTGCTGGACAACCACTGCCTGATGAAGCCAAAGGCAGTGGAGCAGCCCCCACAGCTTTGGAAGGAGATGGCTCTGATGCCATGGCCCAAAGATGGACCATCCAGAATAGGCAGATCATGTGAAAGAAGCCTCCCCCACTGGAAAGTCCCATTGCCAATGATGGATCTCTCCATTTGTTCTCTGGTCTGTCAGAAGGATAGGTGGGCCCACCTGGAGGTGCACCCCTAAACCTGATGTCTCCTATCGCCGCAGGGGTGCAGATTTTAAAGGTCATGCCAACCTTGGTATAGGATCTGCTCCCCTTCAAAGAGGCTTCAGATGACATCGATCAATTTCTTATGGACTGCAATCAATATTTCTAAGTATTCACCTCGTACTTCCTACTTGACATGTACAAGGTGACATACACTTTGACTTATCTGGAAGATAAGGCAAAGGTGTGGTGGGTGCTTCTTGCCCCTGCCTTCTGGTCAACCATGTGACAACATCACCACTACTCCTCATGGCCAGTATTCAAACAAATGATCTGAGACAAATTCACAGATCCAGCCATCCAAAAAGTCCACAAACAGAAGATGAAGGACTACAAGATGGGTGACAAAGTGGCCACCAACTACTTTGATGAGTTAGAACGACTCAGAAAACTTGCCAGAGTATGAGAAGACATAGCTGACATCAGGCAGATGGTCGAATATATAAAGCAAGGACTACCATCCTCATACCTCAAGACTATTTCTGACCTCAGCTATAGTATCCCAGTCAGCTATGAGGAGTGGAAAGCCAGAATTATCATCATGTGGTGAGAATGACAATGCCAGAAGGTGGAATCGTCCATCTTATCGTGGGATGGACATCGAACTCAGGGACAGGGCTGGAAGCTCTCTAACTCCTAGGCAACCATGTCATCTAGGCCTAGTGGCTCAGCCTCAACTTCTCAATATGCTGAGAAGCAAACTGGTACAGGCATGACATATACTGAAACAGGTAAGCCAATGGATGTAGATCACCTCAAGAAGAGAGAGAAGTGTTTCAATTATGGTCAGAAGGGCCATATAGCACGAAACTGTCCCCAGAAGAAGAACAAGTGACCCAAGAGGATATTTGGGTGCAGATTGCTGAGTTGATGAAGGAGGAACAAGACCAAGGAGGTAAAAGGCAAGGCTGAGCAGTGAGCAATTACACTGACTTGGCCAAAGAAACAAATAACAGATCACAAACTGCTGGACAGACTGATATTTTACCCTCTGTAGTACCATCCTCTATGTCTAAATTATGCATGCATCTGACTATACCTGACCCCATTATTCACAATCATAAATCGCCTAAGGAACTGACTCCAACAACTCAAGCGCTGACAAAGGGCTGAAGAGAGGCAGAGAGCCCCAAAGGTACATCATCATCAAAAGTTCATCAAGCTAAAAATATGAAACAGACTCAATCATCTTCAGGCCAAATAGGGGTAGAGAATCCCACTGATTTGCTGAAGCCATTTAACACCAAATAGACTTGGTGGGCCATCAAAGATGCAAAAGACAAAGTGGCAGCAAAGACAGTACTCAGGAACTGAGTATACAAGATCTGAGCCAAAGAAGTGATCAATGAAATGATCACTGGAATGCAGGCCATGGAATGGTGTTGAGCCCTAGAATAGCTCAATGAATTATATAGGCCACAAAAATTCATTCGACGTTCCAAGTCCCTAGGACAAGACCTATTGGCTAAAGCCCAGATCGAGACATTAATATCTCAATCTACCCATGCAGTCACTGCCCTGATCAACAGTGGCTGCATGGGAAGTTCCATCAATCAGGCTTTTGTCAACAAGCACTAATTGTCCATCTGGGCAACAGCAGCACCTATCCCAGTCTATAATGCAGATAGGACAAAGAATCAGGCCAGATCAATCACTGAATATGTGGAGCTTAGACTCACTATTGGTGATCATTTAGAATGAATTGACCTGACAGTAACTGATCTAGGAACCAAGGAAGTATTCCTTGGCCATGATTGGCTAATCAGACACAATCCACTAATCAATTGGAAGACCAGACACATCATTTTTGCTCAATGTCATTGCTGGAAGATTCCATTTGAACTACCAGATAAAGATTCCAAGGACCGATGAGATGAAGAGATAGAAGATAGTGAAACAATCCTCACCATTAACTTACAAAGGGCCATCAGCATTTGAGCAATACACCATGCTAATGACCTAGTGGCAAAAGCCAATGCCAGAAAGGAGGAAAGGACATTCAAGGAAATAGTACCTGAATGAGCACATGACTATCAGGATTTATTTGAAAAAGAAAGTTTCAATGAACTACCTGATGCAAAGCCCTGGGACCATGCCATCGAATTAATTCCCAATGCAAATGCCAACCTAGATTGCAAGTGTTACCCACTGGGCAATAACGAACAATAGAAATTAGACAAATTCCTTAAGGAGAACTTATCTAGTGGAAGGATCTGGCCATCAAAGTCACCAATGGCATCACCCTTCTTTTTCATCAAAAAGAAGGACAGGAAACTTCAACCAGTACAAGATTATCAGAAGCTTAATGAGATGATGATCAAGAATTGTTATCCACTTCCCTTAATTGCAGAGTTAATGGACAAACTCTGAGATGCCAAGTACTACACCAAACTGGACATTCAGTGGGGGTACAACAACATGTGCATCAAAGAAGGTGATGAGTGGAAGGCCGCTTTTTGAACCAACCACAGTTTGTTCAAGCCAATGGTTATGTTCTTTGGACTCACCAACTCACTGGCTACATTCCAGTGGATGATGAATGATATCTTCAAAGACCTCATTGCCATGGGGAAGGTAACAATCTACTTGGACAACATACTCATTATGTCCAAAACCAAGGAGAAACACTGAAGGATAGTATGACAGGTACTGTCCTTAATGAGGAAGCATCAACTTTTCCTCAAGGCTGAAAAGTGTGAATTCGAGGTATTAAAAACCAAATACCTTAGAGTCATAATCAGTGAAGGAAGCATCAGAATGGACCCTGTCAAAGTGGCAGAAGTGACTGAATGGCCAGAACTGATGAAGAAGAAGAAACTGCAATCTTTTTTTGGATTCACCAACTTCTACTGATGATTTATCCAGGATTACAGCAAAATAGTCCACCCTATGATGCAATTAACCAGGAATTTTCCATGGACTTGGAGAATTTCCCAATGGGCAGCATTTAATGACCTTAAATGCTGACTAGCTGAAGACATCATCCTGGTCATACCAAGCCAGAATGGAAGGTTCAGAGTGGAGGCCAACTCTAGTGAAGGTGCTATTGGAGCTGTACTCTCATAGGAACAAGATGGCAAATGGTGACCAGTCACTTTTATGTCAAAGGTGCTCACTGTAATAGAGCACAATTATGAAATCTATGACAAAGAACTCCTTGCCATAATGCTCACCCTTGCTGAATGGTGACATTATCTCATTGGAGTCAATCAAACCTTCAAGATCTGGACTGATCACCAGAATCTATGATACTTCTGACAACCCCAAAAGCTTAATCAAAGACAAGCCAGATGGGTCATGGAACTATCCAAATATGAATACACACTGCACCATAAGGCTGGAGCAGCAAACAAGAAGGCTGATTTCCTCAGCCAAAGAGCAGATCACAACCAAGAAGGAGATGACAACAAGGAGGTCATATTACTATGGCCGGAACACTTTCAGGCAATGATCATGCTAATGGAAGAGGAGATGCATGAATGCATCAAGAGTGCCACATGGAATCCCCATAAGTGGGATTAAAGAATTGCCTCATCACTCAACCACAAGCAGGGACTGAAGAAAGAAGGAGGAATGATCCACTACAACAGACAGATCTATATCCCAAGAGATCAGGGACTTCAAGATGACATCATCACCACCTGTCATGATCACATGACTGCCAAACACCCAGGAATCGCTAAAACAAAGGAATTAGTCTTGAGGAAATATCAGTGGCCAAAAATAGACTATGATATCACCTGATATGTCAAGGCTTGTGAGGTTTGCCAATGAGGTAAGACTTCAACACAATCTAGAGCAGCTCCACTCCACCCAAATGAGGTCTCTTCATCACCATGGACCCACATCTTGGTGGATATGATAACTGGACTTTCTGAAAGTAACAGCTATGACACAATCATCATCATAGTTGATCACTTCTCGAAGGTGATCATTCTGATCACCTGCTCAACAGAACTGACATCTGAGGAATGGACAAAAATACTACACAATGAGATATATGCAAAATATGGCATGCCTCAAGTAGTAATTTCAGACAGAGGACCACAATTCATGTCTAAATTCTTAGACAACTTATACCGACTCCTCAACATCAAACAGAATGCTTCAACAGCATATCATCCACAGACAGATGGCCAAACAGAATGGGCCAACTAAGAAATTGAAAAGTATCTCAGACTTTTCATCAGCTATCGACAGGATGACTTGATGGAATGGCTAGCACTCACCACATTCCAACACAATAACAGAATTTACTCAGCAATGGGTAAAACACCGTTCTTTGTGAACTATGGATGGAACCCATCAGTTGCGCAAATGAGGCAGATTCAAACAAAAACACTGGCATCAATGGACTTTGCAACAATGATATCAAAGATCTATGAGGAAACCAAGACAGCTCTCGAAAAGGCTGCCACAACCATGAAAAAGCAGTATGACAAACGCCAATGTCCAGCACACTAATATTCAACCAATGACAAAGTTTGGTTGGATACAACAAATCTCCACCTACTGAGACCAAAGCAGAAGCTCTCAGACAAACAGACAGGACCATTCAAAGTCATTGCCAAGATTGATAATTCTGCATACAAATTGCAACTCTCAGCAACTTGGAAAATTCATAATGTTTTTAATGAAATATTATTGACACCATATGTGGCTCCAGCCTTTCCAAATTAAGAATGACCACCTCCACCTCCAGCAGAACTCATTGACGATGAAGAACATTATGAAATTGATGAAGTGCTAAACCACAAAACCCAAAAGGTTAAAGCATGAGGCAGAGGTGTGAAAACAACTGTTGACTATCTAGTCAGCTGGAAAGGATATGGATCAGAGTCAAACCAATGGGTCAACAAAAAGTATATAAATGCAAAAGAGGCAATTCGAGACTATGAGCACAGGATCAACAAAATGGATATAAAGGAGGTCATGTTCAACATTATCCCTGAGCAAATACATCGACCTGCAGTCAAAGTCTTTATGGATCTGCAAACACATGCTATGACAGGTCCAGCAGATTGGCCATCTCTGATCAGCAAAGGACATGTTAGAGAGGATAGAGAGGCTGATGCTGTGACAGACGAGCCAGAAATGGTGCAACATACAGAACCAAGGTATCCACCATCTGCAGAAGTGATACCAGGGGACATACAATGAAGAGCAATCTCCAAGGAGGATGGAGGTGCTAACACTGTGTCTGGCCAGGATGACTTATCCTAACTTAACCATCAGAATGATAGTTTTAAGGAGAGGATAATGTTACAATTTTTCCTATCTTTTCTTTTTCCCTTCAGAAATGACCCCTATTTTTGCTTAGTCAGGGTGCTTAGGCCAGTGCTTAGGACCATGGGAATGCTTAGCTCAGCAATCCAGTCAGTCATCATCTTATTGCATTGCTGTGTGCTGTGAAGGGAGAGACAATGCTCCTTTTGTTTCCAAATGATGGTGCAGCAGTAACAGCACAACAGCAGGACAACAGCTTTTGTGGAGAGCCTGGCAACAGCAGGGGTAACAGCTCTATGACAGACAATATCTTTTGTGAACTTCTATTAATAGTTAGATAACAGAACAGTATTTAAGTAGCACTGTTTTTGCTGTAGTAGCTCCAGCATTAAGCTAAAGTTTATTCTTCACCATCTACTCTTGAGCTCAGGCTTCTTGCCACACCTTGAACCACTACCGCTATTGACTTTGTGAACTCAGTCAGTCTAACCTGAAGTGCAAGGTTCTGAACTGTTTATCACATGTTGATAGTCATGTGGAATTTGGGCTTAACACTCACCTCAGCCTGATATGCCAAATCTCTGGGCATACAGTCTCTATCTCAAAGCCAGCCAGAGTAGTGACTCTGCTACATCAGCAGGCTCTTTCAGAAAGAGCAAAGAATCAGAATGACTAAGTGGGCCACCTTTACCACCTCTGCCATTCTCCTCTACACCAATACCATTGAGTCCAGCAAGCTCAGCACAAACTCCAGCCAATAACTCAAGCTTGTGGTCACTCTCATAATCTTCTCTGAAGTTCCAGCCACTGAACCCTCTTCTACAGCCTACAGACACTATGAGCCTCTTAGCCCACCTGTAAATCTACTCTGGTCCAAAAACCAGATATGTTTGCAGATGCCTATAAAGACCTTGACTGGTTTATTGCAGGCTGCAAACTATACTTTGAGATACATAGTGTGTACTTTGGCTTAGACTCTCACCATATTATATTTGCAATCTTGCACTTTGAAGAAAAAGCCCAAGACTGGTGAGTACTTCAACAGACAGAATATTTTAGCAATAGCCATAGATACCACTGCTTTTCCTCTTAGAAGCAGTTTCAGGAAGACCTTGTCATGAAATTCTCAGACTCTGCTGTTGCTGATGTACACTAAAAAAAGATGTATGAACTTTGACAAGGATCAAAAACAGTGACTGAGTATTTCCAAGACCTCAAATGAGAAGCTAAACTGGCTGGCCTGTCTGATGACAAGGCTGATAGAGAGCACCTGGTGACTGCCCTCAAGCAAAGTGCCCACTAGAGCCACATCAAGATGATCAGTGCTATTGGAATCAACATGCTGAAGGGGTATGATTAGTAGAAGGAATGAGTTAAAATTATGGACTGAGAACAACAGCACAAACAGATGCAGAATGCTAGAATCTACACTAGGAACATATATCAAACCACAGAGAAAAAGGAGTTCTCCTTGACTAGAAGAAAGACAGTCACTCACTATTTCTCAGATGACAAAATAACATCAACTGGCACCATCTTTGGAGAGCAAGAAAAGCTCATGAACATTGACAGAATGAAGGAGAGCAAATGTTTCAATTGCAGTGAAAAGAGACACTTAGCAAAGAATTGCTCAAAGAAGAAGAGGATACATAAATAAATACATGCCCAGATCACACAGTTGCAGAAGAAGGCAGACACCATAGAAGAACCAAACAGCAAGAAAACAAAGATTGAAGAGATAAAAGATGAGGCCAGCAAGTGAGTGATTCCACTTATCTGGCCCAAGGACTTAACAGTGCACCCTCAAAAGCTGCTGATCAGACTTATAATATGTCTATAGGTACCTGTAATTTAAATACACATTTGAATATATCTGACTTGACCTCAGCACTGAAGCCACCTAAGAAATCACAAACACTAACCAGAACTCAAATGCCCATAGGCTAAACAAAGAGAGAGACCTCCAACAACTCTGTATTTAGATGGCTCAAACCATTTGAAACAGAATGGATTTGGCATGCCATCAAAAATACCAAAACAGAAGAAAAAGCAAAGATCATACTCAAGAACTGGGTATATAAACAGGGCTGAAAAGGTGATTGATAAGATGATAGAAGGAATGTGAAGAGCAGAATGAGCCTGGACACTGGAATGGCTGAACAAACTTTGAAAACCTCAATAATATGTTTGATAGCAGAAGACTCAGGAAAGAGACCTACAAGTCAAGGTCCAGATTGAAACCCTCAAAATCTGGACCATCCATGCAGCCATCACTCTGATCAACAGTGGCTGTATCCAAAGCTCAATCATGACTTCATTATTCAAAATCATCTCTCCACTAAAGTGACTGTGGCTTCCATCCTAGTTTACAACATGGACAGTACCAGAAATCAAGCTGGATCAATCATAAAATTCATTGAACTCTGTCTAGTCATTAGTGACCATGCTGAACAGATCAACCTAGCTATCATCAATCTAAGATCCAAGGAGATTTTTCTTGAATATGACTGGCTGATCTGATACAACTCTCTAATCAACTGAAAAACCAGCCAGATCACATTTGTGAGATGCCACTGTCACAAAACCCCCTTCATTCTATCAGATGCAGATCCAGAACATTTATAGAATGAAAAGATGGAGGAGGAAGAAACAATACTTGCAGTAGATATAGAGGAGACAATCCATATACACACTATGCACTATGCCAATGACTTAGTGGCAAAGGCTAATGCCACTAAAGAGGTCAAAACATTTGAAGAAATAGTTTCTGAGTGAGCTAAGGATTTCTAAAACCTCTTCAATAAGGAAAATTTCAACAAACTCTCTAACCCAAAGCTCTGGGATCATGTTATCAAACTAATCCCCAATGAAAACACTAATCTGAACTGCAAGGTCTACTCTCTTAGTTATGCCAAACAGTAAGAGCTCAACAAGTTTCTGGACAAAAATCTGTCTAGTGAATGCATCTGACCATCAAAGTTGCCTATGGCTTCATCATTCTTCTTTATCAAAAAGAAGGACAGCAAGCTACAATCTGTCTAAGATTATTGCAAACTCAATGAAATAACAATCAAGAATAAATATCTGTTACCATTCATCTCAGAACTCATGGACAAGCTATGCAGTGCCAGATACTACTCCAAGCTTGATATATGCTGGAGGTATAACAATGTCCACAGTAATGTTCTTTAGGCTCATCAACTTACTCATGACATTCTAGTAGATGATGAATGACATATTCAAAGACCTCATTGCCACTGGAAAAGTCATCATCTATCTCGATAACATCCTCACAATATTCTGAGATAAAAAGAAGTATCAACAATTTGTTCACCAGGTTCTGGCAATCATGAAAAAGCACAAACTATTCCTCAAAGTGGAGAAATGTGAGTTCAAAGTCCTCAAGACAGAGTACCTAGATGTTATTATTAGTGAAGAAAGGATCCAGATAGACTCAGTCAAAGTCAGAGAGGTGATGGAGTGGCTAAAACTGATAAAAAAGAAGAAACTACAGTCTTTTCTCAGCTTCATCAATTTCTATTGCTATTTCATCAAGGACTACAGCAAAACAGTGTGACCAATGACCCAACCCATAGGCAATATATCCTGGGCTTAAGACATCATGCAGTCTGATGCTTTCACTCATCTAAAAAGACAACTGGCAGAGGATGTCATCCTGGCCATCACAATGAGCAATGGAAGGTTCTGCATAGAGGCAGACCCCAGCAAGAAGGCCATAGATGCTGTCTTATTATAGGAATAAGAAAGCAAGTGGCAACCAGTTGCCTTTCTGTTTAAAACTCTCACTATGACAGAATAAAATTATAAGATCTATAATAAGGAGCTACTCACTATTATGCTTGCTTTAGTGTTACGATTTTTCCCTTTTTATTTTCTTTTACCCCTATTTATGCTTAGTCAGAGGGCACCGGACCACAGGAGAGCTTAGTCAGCACAACTAACTCACCCATCAAAGTCATTTCAACAATTAAGCCTAATGACATACAAGCACTCTTTTATGTATGGTAACAATGCTCAAGGACAATGGACACCATGGGCATGGATACACACAATAGGTAGCGATATTATTAGGAACGTTTGTTTAGTATTTAAGGACTAACACTCTTGCTGGTATACTCCAGCTTCGAGCTAAAGTTTATACACACCATTCTACTTCGAGTCAACATCTGATCTTATATCACAATAAATGGATATACACAAAGTGAACTCAGCTGATCCCTTGAAGTGTGAAGGGACACCTGTTTATCACATGTATTTGCTCACATGATGCTTGGGCCTAACAATTAGCTCGAAGCTTCTAGCTTTCCTTTCTCAAGCCCAATTGTGCTGAGAAACCAAATGCCCCCCACCACTTCTACTGACCTGAATTTTGACCATGAGTTCTTTGAACTCCTTTCCTCCATCATTGAAACATTGATAGGACTTTTGGTGATCATCCAGCTGTGCTGGTGATGCCATTCTATTACCGTGTGGGCTCTCAGGCATTACAACAAGTTTCTATGTATCCATGAAATTCTACGAAACATAACCCTGGATCTCCCCCTACATGACATCCCAGAATCCCGATGAATGACCTACCAGCCCCCAGAAGCCAGGCCTAGCAGCATGCATCAGAGGGATGGTGAAGAAGAAATGGGAGGACAACGCTCCCCCCGACTCAAAGACACAGACGATAGTGTCTCAAGAAGGCACAGTATATTCATACCAGGACTGCCCCCCAACCACGAAGATGAGGACCTCCCAGAAGATTTCTTCCACCAGTCTCCCTCCCCTGATTCTGCCCTCTGAGCCCCTGGAATTGCTGACCATGCCAGGGACTCTCTCGATGCCCCTCGGATGGCTCGCTGATCCAGCCCCCAAACTCCTAGCAGCCAGCCTCACAGCCCCTGTCCTTCCACCCAAAACAGCTCGCAGGTGGGCGGACCCTCTCCAAATGATGAAGAACAATGACGACAAGTATAGGAAGAAACCATACACTGGTACTTCCTGACCTGGGACTTCACTGTCCCTTTTGACTATGACGATGCTGTTCGACAAGAGGAGCGAAGGCAGTGGGATGAGCCACAGCCAATACGTAGTGAGTCAGAGGAGCAGCAGGAAAGAGAGGCAGCAGAGTATGATGAGCTACATAGAAACGAGCAGTGGGAGATTGAAAGAAACTGATTTGCCGCAATCAACAAAGGCAACTGATATGGACTATGCCCCAAGATCGCCAGTGTTCTCGCACCCATACAAAGTAACCCAGCCCTGGTTCCCCCTTTCAGAGAACCCAGCACCCTGAGCAGTGGATTCCCAGAGCACTGGGCAGATGGCACCCAAACCAGACAATACCTGAGGCCCCCCACTCCTGAGTATCCCCCCTCTTCCTGCACCCCCAGTGCCAATTCCACCTTCAGAAGTGATGAGTCCATTCTCAGACACTATGGGTTATGAGTCCCTGGGAATGCTCACATCCCCACCCGAGCTCTCAGGGGATTCCTCGGAAGTCGAGTTGTCAGGCAGCTTATTCACGATGACTACCGAAACAACATCCGCCTCTATCACGAGCAAGTGGAGGTGGCACAAGCAACAGGAGGAAACAGGTACCAGCCAGACATCGGGGCCTGATCAGCCTCAGTTTATCAAGGGCCCCTAGTTGCTGGACTGAGCACCCAGCCAGGAGAGCAAAGTGACAATACTCCAAGAGGCTGCGGAGAGTTTCTACACCCAGCCTGTCAGTTCCCTCCTCAAGGAGGGTGACAAGGATGAGGAGGAAGAAGAAACTGAGAGTAGTGGACCACCTCGAGGGCCCCCATACGATTCTTCAGAGGAAATAGATGAAGAAGAAGTAATGAGGCTCGCAAGGGAAGAAAGGGAACAGGAATACCAGGGGTATTATCTGCAAGGGGTAAATTTTCTATGGCATAGCAGCACTTGGCTGGCATCACGCATGGGACAATTATATTTACGTTCAGAACCTAACCAGCGAGTAGAAATTCTGAGATGGGTGGCCACTGATCATGTGACCCAACTGTACACCGAACGATACTCAGAGTATCCTATAAGCCAACCATCAGCGTACTCAACAAACCTCATCCGACCAATGCTGAGAACACCCCCCGTTAACCCATCCCAGGCCGAGTATCGGGCCTCCTCAGTCCAAAGCATGCCCACAATCTCTGATCAGTCCACAGCCACCATGGCAACTCGCCTAACCCGCTCCCATATACAACTGAGGGTGGAGTATCACAATTCTTAGACTGGCAAAGAAAGCCGACTATTAGGAGCCCAACCACCACTGGACCAAGCCAGTCCAAGCAAAAAAGGAAAGGAACCAGTATAAGATGACTCTGAGGCTGTCCATCTCGGATTCACCATCAGGGACAGGGTGATCATTTGGGCAGAAGAAACCAAAGGGAGCCCAGTCGCTGACAACCACTCCTTACACTCATTCCCCAGACTACCAAAAGAGTGGAACCAGCCCCCTTTCGATAGGTGGCCCAATCCAATAGGTGCCCTCTCCAACAATGCCAATGTCCTTCAGTGTCAATCTGATCTTCTTCGGAAACCCCACCCCTTCAAGGGGGTCTCCAATGACATTGATCACTTCCTTGTCGATTGCGAACAGTACTTCAAAGTCTACATTGGGTACCTAGGCACCAACATGAACAAGGTCACTTTTGCCACCTCCTATCTCAAAGAGAAGGCTAAAACGTGGTGGATCCTCATTTTCCTGAACTTCCACTCTAACACCTGGAGTCACTACCAGTACCCCTTGTGGCCAGTATTCAAGAAAATGCTAAATGACAAATTTATTGATTCTGCAGTGCAGGAGGTGCACAAGCAAAAGATTAAAGAGTACAAAATGGGAGATAAGGTGGCAACCGACTACTTTAACGAGTTGGAATGGCTCGCCAAACTAGCCAGAATCAGAGATGACACAGCAAACAACAGACAGATGGTGGAAGCCCTCAAGCGAGGGGTCCCCTCCTTGTACCTCACGATGATCTCTGCAATGAGCGTCAAAATGCTGATGCCAATTGGATATGATGAGTGGAAAGAAAGGATTGTTGAGATGTACAAGGAGCGACAAAGGCAGAAAGTGGAAGCATCAACCTTGCAAGACTACAGCAAGAGACCAACACTGCCAACCCCAAACAAGTCAGGGCAAACTGCTGGGAAATCATCAGGAACCCCTGCAGCACCAACCTATGGCAGCCAGAAAACCAGGATGGGAACGACATATACCGGTACCGGTAAACCAATGGACATTGACCGAATGAAGAAGGAAGGCAAATGTTTCAATTGCAGAGAGAAAGGGCACATGGCTAAAGACTGCCCGAAGAAGAAATGAACCTGTGAAGACATATGGGCCCAGATTGCTGAATTGCAAAAGGAGGATGAAGAGCTTGGGAAGGAAATGAAGATTGAGGAGGTAAAAGATGGGGCCGACCAGTGAGCGACTCCACTGGATCAGCCAATGGACTTTATAGTGTGCAGAACTCAACCATTGAACAGACTTATGAACCCTCTGTAGTTATGCCTATGCCAGTAAACATGCATTCGAATATACAGACACTTAACGCACACTCCAATGAGTCGAAAAAGAAACCTCAAATGCCTGCAGGCCGAACAGGGGCAGAGAGCCCCCTGAAGTGGCTCAAACCATTCGAGACCGAATGGACATGGAGGGCCATCAAGGAAGCCACCACTGAAGGCACAGCAAAAGCCACATTACAGGGATGGATACATCGAACCAGGACACAGGAAGTCACAGCTGAAACCATCAGCGAGCTAAAAGTTGCTGAGTGGGGACAGGCCCTCAAGTGGTTGGACGAGCTGAAAGGTCCCCAAAAGTTCATCTGACAAACCAAAACACCAGGCAGGGACCTGATGACAAAGGCTCAAATTGAAACCTTGACCAACAGGGCGATACATTCAGTGACCACCTTGATCGACAGCAGGTGCACCAGCAGCTCCATTAACTGGACTTTCATCCAATAAAACGCACTCCTCACCTGATCCACCACTGCCCCTATACCTGTGTATAATGCCAATAGAACAAAAAACCAAGCTGGATCAATAACAGAATTCATCGAACTCCATCTAACCATCGGAGATCACTCTGAATGAATAGACTTGGCTGTAATGGATCTCGGGACCAAAGAGTTATTCCTGGGCCATAATTGGCTCATCCGACACAACCCATTGATTAACTGGAAAACTGGATGACTTACTTTCGCCTGGTGTTGATGTCGAAAGATCCCTTTCGAGTTACCTGATGAGGATCTGGAAGACAGATGGGACAAGGAGATGGAAGATGGTGAGACCATTCTGGCTGTTGATCTACAAAAGGAAATACACATTCGGACAGTACATCATGCCAACAATCTAGCAGCTAAAGCCAATGAGGGGAAGAAAGAAAAAACATTTGAAGAAATGATGCCAGAATGGGCACAGGATTACCAAGACCTCTTTGAGAAAGAGAGCTTCAACGAACTCCCACACTCAAAACCCTGGGATCATACCATCGAGCTGATCCCCAATGCCAATGCCAACCTGGATTGTAAAACCTATCCCCTCGGCATCCAGAAACAACAGGAGCTCGACAAGTTCCTTGATGAGAACCTGTCCAGTGGACATATCTGACCATCAAAATCCCCCATGGCCTCACCATTCTTCTTTGTAAAAAAGAAAGACAGCAAACTCTGCCCTGTCTAGGACTATCGAAAACTGAATGAAATGACCATCAAGAACCGGTATCCATTACTCCTGATTTCAGAACTCATGGACAAGCTTCGTGGAGCCAAGTATTACACCAAGCTCGATGTCCGCTGGAGATACAATAACATCAGAATCAGAGAGGGGAACGAGTGGAAGGCAGCTTTTTGGACCAACTGAGGACTGTTCAAACCAATGGTCATGTTCTTCAGCTTGACCAACTCCCCTGCAACCTTTCAATGGATGATGAATGATATATTCAAAGATCTCATCACCACGGGGAAGGTTACAATTTACCTGGATGACATCCTCATCATGTCAAGGACAAGGAAGGAACACCGCAGTCTGGTCCGACAGGTACTCGCACTCATGAGAAAACACAAGCTGTTCCTCAAAGCAGAGAAATGCAAATTTGAGGTATTAGAAACTGAATACCTCAGGGTGATCATCAGCAAGGGAAGCATTAGAATAGACCCGATCAAAGTGGCAGGAGTGATGGAATGGCCGATGCTGGTCAAGAAGAAGGAGCTACAGTCCTTCCTCAGATTCACTAATTTCTACCAAAGGTTCATCCGGGACTACAGCAAGATCATCCGCCCAATGACTTAACTCACTGGTAATGCCCTATGGGGATGAGGGAACTCTCAGCAACGTGCCTTTGAAGACTTAAAGCGATGATTAGCTGAGGACGTAATTCTCACTATCCTATCCCAGAAAGGGAAATTCCAGGTGGAGGCCAACTCGAGCAATGGAGCCATAGGTGCTGTGCTGTCACAAGAACAAAACAAGAAATGGCGCCCCATCGCCTTCCTCTCCAAGGCGTTAACTATGACAGAAAGAAACTATGAAATCTACAACAAGGAGTTGCTGGCAATAATGCTCGCCTTAGAAGAATGGCAACATTATCTAATCAGAGCCCCCAAAACCTTTGAGATCTGGACAGACCACCAGAACCTCAGGTATTTCTGTCAACCACAGAAGCTAAATCAACAACAGGCATGATGGGTCACTGAACTCACCTAGTATTAATACACCCTTCATCACAAGGCAGAGATAGCCAACAAGAAAGCCAATCTGTTATCCTGCTGAGCTGACCACAATCAAGGAGGGAACAATAATGCCGGAGTGATAATGCTACAGCCTGAACATTTCTGGGCCCTAATCATGCCAACAGAGGAGGAAATCCATGAGCAAATCAAAAGCACAACCCGTGACACCCATAAATGGGATCAAAAGGTCGCCCCTTCCCTTAATCACAAATGGAGAATGACAAAAGAGGAAGGGATGATCCGATATGACAGGAGAATCTACATTCCGCGAGATCAGAGCCTGCATAGGGAAATCATTGCCATATGCCATGACTATGCCACTGCAGGACACCCAGGCATCACTAAGACCAAGGAGCTCATCCTACGAAACTATTGGTGGCCAAAGCTAGGAAATGACATCATGAAATATGTCAAAGCCTGTGAAATATGTCAAAGGGGAAAAACCATGACACAGCCACGAGTGGCCCCCTTGCATCCAAACAAGGTACCGTCCTCCCCATGGACACATATCTCCGTTGACATGATCACCAGACTGCCTAACTGTAACGGCTATGATGCGATCCTCATCATAGTCGATCGGTTTTCGAAGACTATCATTCCAGTTGCATGCTCCACAGAATTAACCTCAGAAGGGTGGGCTAAGATTTTGTGTGACAAGGTATATGCCAAGTATGGAATGCCCCAAGCCATCATCTCTGATCATGGACCTCAGTTCATCTCGAAATTCCTGGATGACCTATATAGACTGCTTAACATCAAATGAAATGCATCAACAGCCTACCATCCACAAACCAATGGTCAAACTGAGTGAGCAAATCAGGAAGTCAAAAAGTACCTTTGGCTATTTATCAATTACCGACAAGATAATTGGGTTGAATGGCTGGCTTTAGCTGCCTTTCAACACAACAATCGGGTCCACTTGGCTACAGGACAGACACCATTCTTCATGAACCATGGATGACATCCTCATGTCGCCCAAACAGCCCATCATAAAACAACAATGCCCGCCTCCACAGATTTTGCCATAACCATGACAAAAATCCATGCCAAAACCAAGACTGCCCTGGAAAAGGCAGTGTCTGCAATGAAAAAACAATATGACAAACACCGTCGACCGTCACTTACATATCATATCAACGACAAGGTTTGGCTCGACACAACAAACCTCCATTTCCCATGACCAAAGCATAAACTCGCTGATAAGCACACTGGCCCTTTCCCTATAGTCACTAAAATTGGGGAAAGCACCTACCAATTATGCCTGCCAATGACATGGAAAATTCACAATGTATTCAATGAGACACTTCTCTCCTCGTATATCGCACTGGCCTTCTTCAATCAGCAATGCCTGCCACCACCACCACTGGACCTCATCAATGATAAGAAGCAATATGAAATTGATCAAGTCCTAAATCATAAACTCCGAAAAGTCAAGGCACAAGGGGGTGGCATGACCATGACGGTGGATTACCTTGTCAGTTGGAAAGGCTACGGTCCAGAATCTAACCAGTGGGTCAATGAGAAACATATGACAGCAGATGATGCTATTCATGATTATGAATTATCCCTCAATTAAGCCATCGGGACGATGGTCTTAAGAAGAGGGTAATGTTATGATTTTTCCCTTTTTATTTCCTTTTACCCCTATTTATGCTTAGTCAGAGGGCACCAGACCGCAGGAGAGCTTAGTCAGCACAACTAACTCACCCATCAAAGCCATTTCGACAATCAAGCCTAATGACATACAAGCACCCTTTTATGTATGGTAACAATGCTCAAGGATAATGGGCACCATGGGCACAGATACATACAATAGGTAGCGATATTATTAGGAACATTTGTTTAGTATTTAAGGACTAACACTCTTGCTGGTATACCCCAGCTTCGAGCTAAAGTTTATACACACCATTCTACCTGAAGTCAATGTCTGACCTTATATCACAATAAACAGATATACACAAAGTGAACTCAGCTGATCCCTTGAAGTGTGAAGGGACACCTGTTTATCACATGTATTTGCTCATGTGACACTTGGGCCTAACACTTAGTGGAGTGGTGACATTACCTCATAGGTGCAGTCTGAAAGTTCAAGATCTGGACAGACCACCAAAACCTTCAATACTTTCACCTTTCTCAGAAGCTAAACCAGTATCAGATATGATAAGTCACAGAACTGGCCAAGTACAACTTTATGCTGCAACACAAGGTCAGAACCACTAATAAAAAGGCTGACCTATTGAGCTAATGTGCCAATCACAACCAAAGACATGATAACAATGAGAAGATGGTCATTCTGAAGCCAAAACACTTTCAAGCAATGATCATACCTACAGAGGAGGATGTACACAAATACATCAAAAGTACTATCAGACAAATAGAGCTGTGGAATCAAAAGATAGCTCCACCAATCAATCACAGCAGAGGAATGATGAAGGAGGACAATTTAATCTACTATGATGGATAGATCTATATACTCAGGGATCATGCTTTTCATAGCAAAATCATCATCTGCTTTCATAATCATATCACTGCAGGACATTCTGAGATCATCAAAACTATAAAACTAGTCCTATGCAAATATTGGTAGCTCAAACTGAAGATATGAAAAAATATGTTAAAGCATGTAAGACTTGCCAATAGATCAAGTCTAGTATGCAGGTAAAGGTAGCACCTCTACACTCAAACAAGATACCAATAAAAGAGTCTTTAACAACTTTCTGATTCATCATTACTCTATCCTTTCATTGGCTTGTGAGTTATAAGGCAAGATTCTAATCCCTTTTATTCCATATTTCCATTTTAGATAGGCTCCTGCAGCTTTAAACTGCTTGCTATTATCTATTACTCTCAAGAAAATACCACTCCAGCAATAGATGATGTCTTTAAACAACCATTCTGCTATCACTTGTGCTGATTTATTTGCTAAAGTTCTTTCCTCCATCCAGCTAGTTGACATGCAACATCCATGTACAATGTACTTATAGTGGTTTGATGCTTTAGGCATATGTATCATGTCTGCATGTAACATCTGAAAGATTGATGGCATAAATGTTACTGTTGATGGCCTTTAATAACCATTTTCTAGCACTGTTGGCATATCTCACAAGTGCTAACATATCACAGGATGCTTCATTCCATCTCTTGCCATCAGAATCTTTCTTTGATCAACATCTTAGTCACATACATTCTCTGATGTTCAAGTTGATCATACACAGCCTTCATTATATACATCCTCTTTTCTGAATAGATAATGAGCTTATACTCTGACTTAATATCCCATCTGTACAGCTTGCTTTTATCCACTATAAAATTCTTTGCATATCTTATGAAGTTCTTATATTGATCATCTTTGAATCCTGGAAGTCATGTGATAGAATTCTCATGCCACTTAATTACCTGTGGTAATTGTCAATCCAGCATTTTTGCATGTCCATTCCTATGGGACTCATCATGGCTCTCTATATCACTATGTAACTCAGCTGCATCAGACAGGATTAGCCTCACATTATGCAATACTGAGTGTGTCTCACTACACTCTATTGCCTCCTATATTACTTTATCCTCATGAAAGTCATATACTGCTCTTTCAATAGTTATGAAGCCATGCCAAATATCAATCCTGTCTTTAAAGTCTGCTATATCCTCTACTTCATCCTCAGTCTTGTTAATGAATTCTCAAGGATTCTCATCAAGTGGCTCATATTCATCTTCTGGATTAGAATATTTCTTGTCTCCAGATTGAAAGCTATACCCAGATAGCCCATCTGGTGCATGTCTCTCTTTAGGAATATGCATCAGTGTAAAGTGGAACATTAGTTTAGACTGGAGTAGTTTTATATTCAGTAATTATATTTTACATAGTTAGCAGTAGATAAAAGAGCAGTAGTTACACATAGATAGAGAGCTTTCAGACCTCTGCAGTCTCAATGCTAGCTTGAGAAGCAAGTGTCTAGATTAAAGGAATCAGTTTGAGGCTTTGAGCAAGAGAATATATTGAACTTAAATATTATTTTGAGTGATTTAAGATATGTGCAAGACTCATATAGCTTGACCAATAACAAAATGACCGTGGTTAATGTCGCTGTAGGGAACGAGCTTTTAACGGCCTCGGAAGCAAGAGCGGCTGCAGTCAGTAATGGGCCCGCCGGGGAGTGCATTCAGATTTTAGCCGCAACCGCGGGATTCTGTAATGACGCGCGTTTCGACAATACAGATGACGACTCACCTGTAGAGATTCGGAAGGTTCACGGTGATGCTACTGGTATGTATCTTAATATGGCTTTCCACTATCTTTCCACTTACACTGAGGATGTTTAGATACCGGTCTACTTCGCTTTTCAGAGAGCATCATGCCCATCGAGGACAGCCAAGCAACATGGATAGAACGTGCGAAGCTTGCTTTCAATTCCAGTATGCGCCTTTCTTTGCTAGCCACGTTATATTTTGATGATCTGTATAGAAAACAAATTTGCCATGAAACTACTACAAGCGGCGCTTCCCCAAGAGAAACCGATTACCTCAATGCCCATCTTTTCCAATGACAACTTCAACATGTCATCCGATTATATTTTATTAGTCAAAGGAGTAAGTCTTGTCCTGTGTTCACTGTTGTCGGCTATCTAAAAGCAATAGGCCCCTGAGATAGTATTACGCCGGTGTAGCCACATGATGGATTCGAAGGGATTGATTGTGCCAATGGACGAGACCATCGCAGACCGTTTATCGGCGATACAAGAGCAATTCGCGTCAAACGGCCAACGTGTTCTACTCATGGCAAAGAAGATCATTCATGGTTCCAAATTGCCGACAGACTTCTTCGTCGAATCTGGTTCTTTCCCTATGGAGGACCGTATTCTTGGCCTCAACTCCGACTTGACGGTGGTAGGTCTGGTAGCACTGATAGACCCTCCAAGAGATGATGTCAAGGAAACGGTTGCTGTAGCGTGCCGGGCAGTCGTTCGTTTTGCAATGGTTACAGGTCGGTTTTGGCATCGTAGGCGCTTCGTTTACTAAATCCAATCTTGAAGGTGACTTCTCCTCTACCGCTGCCGCCATCGCTCAGCAGGTGGGAATTATCACGACGCCAATGAGCGAAGTGAAGCATATTAAAGACCTTCCATACGACACTTCTCTAGAGTCAGTGGCTGAGTACGAACCCGAGATTGATAGACGTTCAAGTCCGGAAATGAGAAGTCTTGTCCTCAGTGGTTCTGACCTCGTCGGCATGACCGAGTCACAATGGAAACAAGCCCTTGCATTTGATGAGATTGTTTTTGCCCGGACAACCCCCCAGCAGAAACTCCAAATAGTGAAAAAATTGCAGGCGGAGGGATGTACCGTTGCAGTGACAGGCGATGGGGGTGATGCTTAACGGTTTCAAACTTACGCTATTTTTGCTCACATCACATCTTCTTATGCAGTCAATGATTCTCCTGCCCTGAAACAAGCTGACGTTGGGGTAGCCATCGCTGGAGGCTCCGAAGTCGCTATGGAAGCCGCGGATTTGATACTACTCTCAGATTTTTCTGCCATAATCACCGGAATTCAGTATGGACGGCTATGTTTTGAGAACTTACACAAGTCAATATTGTACCTCCTGCCTGCCGGTATGTTTACGAATCAATCCTGTCGTTACCATCTGCCTGACATGTGACTTAGGTAGTTTCTTAGAGCTCATGCCTGTTGTTCTGAACGTACTCACCGGGATACCGCAAGCGTTGAGCAGCTTCCAGATGATCATAATTTGTGTTTTTACGGACGTTTCTCCTGCGTTATCCATGGTGAACGAGAAGCCTGAAGCAGATCTCTTGTTACGCCGGCCCCGCGATCGTAAAAAGGACCGTTTGATCAACTGGAGACTTCTGCTGCATGCCTATTTCTTTCTAGGTATCATAGAAGCAGTGACGTCCATGGTCGGGTGAGTCTTCGATAACGATGCTACCGTTTTTTTTTTTTGAGTCGAACATGAACGTTGGAGCGTTCTACTTTGGATTTCAGCGGAATGGTGTTCCATTCTCCGCCCTGTGGCACAAGTATGGAGGCTACGACGCTGACCCTGATCTAATTAAGGAACTCACACACAAGGCATAGTCAATCTGTATGGCGGAATTTTGTTGTTTCCCGACGGGCCCATTGACAACAATCTGTAGATTTCTACAATTTAGTCATGATGCAGTGGTTCAATCTACTTCCCACACATACCCAAAGGCTGTCGTTGTTCCAGCAGAATCCTTTCGCTTCCAAAACGCGCAATATTTTCCTGTTCCCTGCTATGGCTGCTGCACTTGTATTTGCTTGGTCAGTTTCTCCCAGGTGTCTTCGCCGGATTTATATTAATCAATCCGAACAGTTTCTTCTCCTACATCCCTTGGTTTCAACAAGTTCTTTTGACGCGTGGAGTTCACGTGGAGTTCTTCTTCTTGCCGATTGCGTGAGTCATTTTCGTCTGTCCAAGCTGGGCGACATGGTGTTCAATCTTTTTGGTCTAGATATGGTACTGGAATGCTTTTCCTTGACGAGGCACGCAAGTGGTGGAACAGGAAGCATCCAACATCGTTCCTTGCACGAATTGCGTGGTAAGGATCTTGATTTCAACTGCCATTATTCTGTCTCCTCTGTAATAGAAACAAAGGAACAGATGTTCTTTATTAAATAAAGAACGTGTCTCGTTGATAAGTCTGAAAAAGGAGATACACTGGACGATCGAGACGAACTTTCGCTATTTTGTTTGTATCCACCATCCTTGCTCGGTGCATAGTTGGATGATTCCAGGTTCATCCATTTATCAGTTCTGGTTCCACATGAGTCTTGGCTGCCGAAGGTACATCTCATTCTCTAAATTCTTCGGAGGCATGGAAACACTCGTAATTAAACTGGCTCAATCAGGCAGTAAATGGAGATGAAGGCGACATAGTCTGTTCATACGGCTGATCCATATTCATCGCACTTTGCACATAATTCGTAGATTCTTCGTTCTCTCATGTAAGTTCGTGAACTATGTCGTAACTAGTACCGCCATCTAGGATGAGGGTTCCATTAGCAAACTGAAACACCCTTCAATTGAATTGATTGGGAGAGGGCTAGATCATACGCTCCAAAGGCCTTCCATTTTTTCAAAGCTATTTCTACTACTATGCGGGACGATAATAGGATGGAGGGTAAAGACACGGTCTCAATTATAGCATTATAGATGTTCCGAATAGCAATCCAGTATTACACGTGATAATCGATCAAGCCACCAGAGCGAAGCTCGCGCTTGTAAGGAGAGCCGAGATCCCGTACTCTTCCTTTGCAGCAGAACCTTAGTTCTATACAGGGCAAACAAGAGCGGGTTTCTGGCCATCCTATAAATTCTGACACAACAACCGGTGTCTAAGCTTCAATTAGTAAGAGAACAAACATCCAACTGTGCACTCACCGCCGCCATCAGGCTAACCGATAACCTCGTAATCCTTCATCTTATCCACCGGACTACTTTTGAGGGTGATCTTAACCTGAGGGACCGAGCCATCAAAAACCTCCTTGAGGGCATAACTCAGAATTTTGAATGCCTTGACCCCGAATTCAACCAAATCCATCTGAGCTATATCCTGCCCTCCGGCCAGCAAGGTATGAATCTCCTCCGCCGCCGCACGAAATACCCCATGCACCTTCTCCCGATGCTTCCCCTCCCACTGCGTCATGATCTCGAAAGCACGATGGACGGTCTCCTGGTTGATCTCATGGTAATTCACCAGCAGGACAAGCACCAGGTCCCGGAAATATTCGACAGTCGATTTATAGTCAGAGAAATCCTGAGATGCGTAGGATGCCTGATCAATGCGGAAGCAGTGCACTAACGACCAAGCGACGAGGCCCTGGAATTCCAAAATGATGAATAGCTTCTCTATCGCAGAGAGTAAGACGACAGCCGTTGCTGCGCTGATCGCTGAGCAGCCAAACGATGAGAAGAAGTGGCATGTAGTTGAACCCAGATTACGCACCTATGAAGACTCCCCGCTTCTTTGATCTAGGTGAACCATCCTTGCGATAAAAAAGGCGTCTGGTGAACGGGCTGGTGGTTCCTAGTGTACTGGCGAACGATGGTATGGGAGGCTGCTGGTAAGAGAATCGCCGGATAGTAATAGAGGCGACGGGAGCAGATATTGATATTCTGCCTGTATGCCGACTCAATAATGGAACCTGGCGCGCCAAGGGTCGGAACGTGAGCATCAACGTCAGCGGAAGAAGGGTGTTTGTGGCTGTGTTTATGTGCCGAAAAGCCGCACTGGCAAATGCTTCCTTTCAGTTTCCCACCGTCGCGCCATCAGCGACTTTTAACTTAGACAGCGAATTTCCCTGGACTATAATGAATGGTTCACAGATATTATCTCAATGCTACACTTTGTGCTCCAGCGTATACATGGAATGCAGTATCATCTACAGCTTCAAATTGTCATTTCATTTTCCAGACCTTTTCTTCAATGCTTTGCACTTCTGGACTTCTGGATACGGAGGTTCCACAAAGCTAGCGCGCAATGGTATGACACTCACCCAGCCATTTTATATTGCCCAAACCATCGGATCCAACAGGTAGAGACGATGCTACCAAAGGTCGCACCAAGCTCTCTCCGTCTGAGGCAACCACTGGAACAGCAAACCGCCAGATTTCTCAGCTCCCGGATCACCTCCGGTAGCTAGACCAGCAGTAGGATTCGCAACATTCACGAAATAAGCCTCCAGCTGCTTGAAAAGTCCTCCATAAGAGTTTCTTCGCATCGTCGTCCAGAAATTCTTGAGACCTTCCCCAGTCAAAAGTGCTCAAATAAGCAGGATGTTCACGTTGTAGAAAACCACCTCGTTGTCTTTGAAACCCCCTTTATCTTTCCCCCAGTTGTCCCAAAGATGATTGATGATTCGTATACAGAGTATATGGACAGGCTCGAAGAAGGTGGTCGACGTCGGACGAAGGACAGTTCCGTACGATATGGCAATCGATTGCGTTTGGGACAACGATGCAGACAATGCAGCGAAGAGAGAGTATAGGCTGCTGTATAGTGTCCCAGATGAATCACTCATACAAAGGGATGTGATATAATACGCACACGAGGAGTTCCTGCAAAGATCAGGACCGGATACCTGTGTTAACAGAAAGAAGGTCCATAAAATAGTAGCAGAATATGGGGCAGCGCACGTATAACGAGATCTATATGCCCGGGTAATAATTTATGCAGAGTGATATTTGTACATGCAGCTGACGTCTGCAGAGCTCTGAGCGAGTAATCATGGATTGGAAACTGCTTCATACACCGTCAAGAATTTATTCTGCCTGATCACAGTCAGTTGAGTTTCATTGGGGAAAAAATGGCGTAGACCGGCTATTTCTCTGTCTTTAAACTGTCGGGAAGTCGCAGATACTATCTGCAAGAAGAAGTCATTAAATAAGAGAGACACGTCGTTGAGCAACGCGCGAATCAAGAGCCTTGGGATGAAGATATTTTCCTTTCCTAACTTTGTCAATGCAGTATATTTTACCTGAGAGACTCCAAAAGGAATATCGGGGATCGATTCTAGAAAACCAACCGATCCACTTTTGCGAGCTTTGACTTTCCATCCTGATGTAAAACGACAAATAATCAATGTTTACTTACTGGCATTTGACACCATACCTAGTGTTCTGGTTAGATGCTGAAAAATAATCCGAAGACATAAGGTAATTCACGAGCATTCGGTGGTCCGTCGTCGTTCTAGATGAGCTTATCAAGAGACGATGTGTGTTGAAGCCAAAGCGCACAGTGAGAAGAACTATCGGGGCCATGGGGGTCATGGAAATCGGAAACAATATCAATGGAACCTAGGTAGAGTGAGCAAGGTATAATATCATGCGTTAACTGGTTGAGGAAAATCGACAGCCTAGAAGAACAGGAGAATTGAAGAATAACTCATGGAAAATGTTGCGGACGGATCATATCACTACAGGACCCTCAGGACCCATTTTCCAACTCGCTCGTCATTGATATTTGAATCCCCGTCGGACTCGACTTCACGGTCTTCAATTCTTCATTACAGACATGGTCGCACTAGCAAGATGATTAGGTTCCTGAGCAAGACTGACGTCAAGGCTTGGCGTGGAGAAGAAGGCCTTGATGCCATAAAGGCTGCACCAAGACCCCTTCCTCCGCACAGCATCATGGATTTCTTGAAGAAACAATTCGACAACGTTACCCACAGCGACCAGCAACAATCGGAGATAAAGCAGGAGAGTAGCGGTGGCTTCATGGAGAAGGTGAACAATGCTCTAGGAGGCGGAGAGGCTGGAGAGAAGAAGGAGGGTAGGCATGATTGTTTATATACAGTTGTAAATCGATGACTGACCCGATCGCATAGATCTCCTGGATAAAGGTGCGATTACTGCAAGATCGGTTGGGATCGTCGACTTAAAGGCTCGCAGGTGTCGACTTTGTCCAGGAGCATTTCCTGGGTCAAGGACAACAGTCGAATGAATCTGCCTTGGAGCAAGCCAAGGACGAGCAGATCTCTGATGCGATTCGGAGGGGATACAAGAGCATGACTGGGAAGGATTTCCCCATTGCCGATAAATCGTAGAATGCATAAGTGTTCATCGCGAAGAATTGGTACTGAAATGACACGTTACATGAAACCGCTCCGTGGATTCAAAACATTTTCACTCTTTGTTTCGTGCCTGTTAATCGATAATCAGTCAAAGTTCTGATCTTGAAAGGTCCACGACATAAATTCGAATAACGCAAAATCGGTCAAAACGCCGCTTCGGACGGAGTTGGATGCTCGTTCGCAATCAAGAGAAACGACCGGTGACCGGTCAGTCTAGAAAGGCCCGTTTACCCCCCAAAAAATGACCCTTGAGATTGCCTTGAAAACAGACAAAAATACGCAAATGTCAAGTGGTGACTATGAGGATTTCTTCAAACCATTCTCCTAAACCTGAGTACTAGCTAATGAGGAAAACTCCTGTAGTCGAATTTGGTAGACGCATGTGGCGGTCGTCGGTAGCACCCCATCGCCGTCAATTAGTCCGAATACATGCGGCAGCGTAAGGGCAAAGCACCAGGTTAATCCTTTTGTGGCACTAAAGCCACTGGCATGATAGCGGGAACTACTTATCGACAGAGTGAGCAATGGAGCAAATATTGCGAAGTAGAAAGCGTACGAGCTTGAGCTGGCCCAATGTGGATATACTCAATTTCGAAGCCGAGCCGCGTGTAATTTTAAATTCGGCATGTGCCAAAGACGCGGCACCTCTGCATTGGATTGCCATTTCTTGTCTGGGACAGGAGTTTCAGTAAAGACGCTGAGTAAACGGCGCTGTTACCTGTGCTCTTACTACATCAACTCGCTCATTTGCGCAGCCAAATGCTCCTCAAAACAATCTCCCTGTCCTAGGCGAACTTAAGCGACACACACTACAATGGATGACGGTTCGGAGCACGACGCTGGTGGCGCTATTACAACAAATGAGGGAACCAAGAAACGACGGGTGCAGAGGGCGTGCGATTTGTGTAGACGAAAGAAAAGTACGTGTTTCAATCGTTTCATCCTCGGAATACATTATCTGACCCTTGCTGTGCTATAGTTAGATGTATGAATTATTCGCGCTGCATCCACAGCATGGATTGACTCCCATCAACCTAGGCGATGCCTCGTCCATGCCCGACCAACGGTGCTCGATATGCGTAGCCGCTAATGTTTCCTGTACTTATCTTGAGGAGGCCAAGGTGACTTCATGCCTTCTGACGTACGGGCACGCGATTAACGTGTCTGATGTTTTGACGAATCGTTCGATAGAAAAAAGGTCCATCAAAAAAGTACATTAGTATTCTGAAATCTTCGATTAGTCCTGCTCATTGAATTCATCAGGTACATCCTTGAGTTAGAGACGAAAGTACAGAAGATGGAGAAGCTCTTGCACACGGTAAGTGAACTTTCCGATACCGAGGTCGATGCTGATTTTCTGGAATAGATGCTGCCGGAGGAGGAGCTCGAAGGGTACCTACACGACGAGTCTAACTGGAAGCACTGTGAAGACTTACCGCGGCGCGCCGGCACCGTCGAGTGCTTCACCACCGAAATAGAACACAAATATTTGATAGAACCCGAGAATGTTTTTCTGGAGCAAGCTTCGGAGTTCTTCAAGGATCAAACCATGGGCCTTCGATTCCTGGGTAAATCAAGTGGCGTCCACTTGATTCAATCAGCGGTGGATCTTAAGTATGGGGTCATAGAGCAGCCGCTTTACTTATTCCCCCACGTCAGGCCAGAGTTTTGGCACTCACCACGTTGGGAACCGAGCCAGCATGATCATTTTGTGACAGGTGCAGCCTTCACATTTCCTCCGGATGATCTTTTGTGGTCTTTGGTCGACATCTACTTTCAGCGCATCAACATCCTCGTCCCGCTCCTGCATCGGCCGACGTTCGAGAGGTTAATTGGAGAGAAACATCATACTCAGGACCACATGTTTGGTTCTTTGCTGTTGCTGGTGTGCGCTGTGTCATCAAGGTATTCAGATGATCCGCGCGTTCTGATCGAAGGAGAGGAGTCGAAGCAGTCCAGTGGTTGGAAATGGGTTCATCAAGTGATGGATACCCGTAATTGCAAACCGTTAGTAGGTGCGCCGTCATTATACGACTTGCAAGTGCTCTGTGTGAGTCTCTTTGACTGTTGTCTGTCGTAGAATGCTACATCGGTAACCCAGCTTTTTGCAGAATTCTTGGAGGGCTCTTCGGTACCTCATTTGGCGTGGACGGTCGTGGGTGTTGGTATTCGGCTAGCTCAGGACACAGGCAGCCATCGGCGAAAGGCGAACAATCCACCTAACACCGTTGAGGCTGAGATGTGGAGAAGGACGTTCTGGTAGGAGATAGCTCTTGCTGCCCTGTCAGTCCTCTGAATATCATGACAGGAGTCTCATATACATGGATCGAGTGATTAGTTCTCTTACGGGACGGTCAGTGGCTTTGTATGATGAAGAGTATGACTTTCTTCTGGTGCTTCCCTTACTGCTATATTGCTTACCGGTAACTTAGGATTGACGTCGACCTCCCTACCGAGTGTGATGATGAATATTGGGAAGCCTCTGACCCAGCACAGGCATTCAAGCAACCAGCTGGAAAACCTTCCGTCATTGCGTACTTCAATTGTTGTCTCAGACTCAGTCAGTTGTTGACGTTCTGCTTGCGCACAATCGTATGTGCATTTCCTTCCACCATTGTCCGATATGCTCAACCTGCACTGAACAGTACTCGGTGAAGAGGTCAAGAGCCTTGCTTGGCTTTCTCGATCCGAATTGGGAATATCAGGTGGTTGCGGATCTGGATTCGGCACTTAATAAATGGATTGACTCAATCCCTCCACATCGTACGCTTCTTTGCATCGTCTTTGGTCTTTCGTTCACTGTTATACAGTCCGATGGGATCCCAATCGCGTCAATCTTGTCCATTTCAATCAATCTGCGTCGTTGTATATGTACTACTATCACCTACAAAAACTAATCCACCGGCCTTTTATCACGAAACCACAAGACTCCAAGTTTCGATTTCCATCGCTTGCAATATGTACCAACGCTGCTCGTGCATCATCACATGTTGCAGACTTGCAACGTCGTCGTGCTGGAGTAGTCGCCGACAATGCTGTACGCCCTTTCTTCTTCTATTCTTTCTGGTCGATCTGACCTTTTGGATAGTTGTTGGCGTTTGATGCTGGGATTATCCTTCTGTTCAATATTTGGGGCGGGAAGCGTACGGGCTTGTCCTTGGACCCTTATAAAGAGATGGATGATGTCCATAAGTGCATGAAGGTTCTACAGAGCTTAGATTCACGGTCTGTTCGATGCTTCCGATGGTCACTTTTCTTGCATACTAACGTTGGCCACAGGTGGCACTTTGCGGGAAAGCTATGGTATGATATTATATATCTGCATGTTTAGGTCGATCCTCACAGTTTCTAGGGATATACTGTACGAGTTAGCCTTCGTGGGCGATTTGCCGTTGCCCAACACACCCTCCCCGAGTAACAAGCGAGAACGAGACGAGGATGAAGAAGAGCGAATTAGTGCCGAAAACTCGAACTACTCTTCTGAATCTTACCCCCTACCCGATGACCCGCAAGATGTGTCTACTTTTGACTGGCCTATTGAAGAGCCGGTATCGGTGCAGAACTTTGCATTGGACATGCCTCCGAAGTCTCTACAGCCTCAGAGTCATAATGTCCCGTTACCCATGAATAGCACTGAGCTTGGACGGGGCAATCCTACTGGCATGCCAACAGCGGAGGCTACGTATTATTACGACAGTAGTGATATCTTTACGGCGGAAGGTTCACGACAGATTTCGGAGGGAACGACAGGCATGTGGACGAATGACGACAATACGATAGCAATGTGGAACAGTGTTCCCAATACATTTGAGTATGTTTCTCGGTTTTTTTCTGCCGTAACATGTCTCAAGGATACCTTTCAGGATGGATGATTGGGATAATTACTTGGCTAGTTTCAATCTTTCTAATCAGAACTATCAGTAAAACACGATTGTGATGACCGTATGCTAATCATGTTGTAGTAGGACATACTTTACTTCTGGGATAATTATTTATTTTTTGGCCCAGTCGACGGCGGGTGAATTTGTTAACCCTAATTGAAAAAGAGGTCAGAGTAACACAGGGTAATCGAACCTTCTTTTTAACTTTCCATCTGTTAGCCTTTAGAATTTTGTGCGATGTCTCGTTCACGTCTATTGCGGAATGTGCCAGTACACCGTTGGTCTCCATTATGCGACTTAATTGTTGAGGAACTGTCTTGCAGGAAATATTAATTAATTAATTGGGGGTCCTATTTTGCAACAATGCCAGATGGCACGTGTTTCGACTGTATTCACATGTCCAGGATATAAGTACGTCCCATCATCTTCTCTTCCTTCTCCCATGGCTACCTCCAGTTCGCTCAGCAGCTCGTCACTGCTCGACGACCAAGATGAAAGCGTCAGAATTGCCGTCAAGGCCCTTGGAGACATGCGAAACGGGCATCCGTCGGCCAGAGAAACTCGTGAGCCTTTATCGCACGTTTTATCGCCTGATATTTAACTGCGATTTTGGATAGAGTCTGCAAATACTCCAGCTCTTTCTGTAGCTTCTACGTCACAGCCAACAACATCTCTCCCTAGTCCAAGCGTCTCTTCCATTGACGCCAAAATGTACGGAGGTGGAACAGCGCTGGAACCCGAGTTTGTGAAGCGGATGTCTCACCTGCCGCTGGTCAACAGCGCACTGAGGGTGTACGAGCAGGGAAAAGCAAGCTCCAGAGTTGTCAAGGTGTGTCGCGAGACGCTGTGGCGTGTGTTGTTCCTACTGACCTGGTGTCTTGCCAGTATGGTGCCGAAATGATGGAATCCGGTGTAAAGACAATATCGAAGCCCGTCATTGATCGGCTGCCAGTGAATGTCGAGCAATTGGACGAGTTTGCTTGTAGGCAATTGGACAGGGTGTGTAAATTTCCATTGAGAACGAGCCGCGCGTGCGGTGCACTGCGGATACGGGTAATCTTCCATGGTCGAAGCATAGGGCCTTAGCATGTCCGGATTTCGTCGACTGGATAACAGCAAGTTTCGAAGCGTTAGAGAGGATCACGGCTTTGCTCAATTTTGGGGGTCTTTGCTTGCACTGAATGTGGGATGCTGCTGGTTTTCCTGCATCAGGATTGTGGAACACGTCCTGTATACATGCTCCGGACGCGTCCAAAATCCCACAATCAGATAGCTTCTCTAACGTTTCGAAACTTGTTGTAAACAAAACCGATGGAACATCTGCGATCCGCTAGACCCCTTCAGGTACCGAGGGCGGCCCTGGATCCCATTTTGTTCTCAGGCTGGTGCAGCATGTTTCGAAGCGTTAGAAACACTCGAGGCTGTTCTCGATTCTGGCTTTTGCTCGCCCTGTTGGCGGTACAATGTCGGTCAAGCTTCGCTTACCTTCATTAGCTAAGGCTAACCATACTGCCCATCAACAGACTCGAGTGTCAAACACGTTCGTTTCTACCTCTTCGAAAATTGGTATAACCGCCATCCTGAAAACGAAGCGGATCTTGTGTCCCAGCTATCCTAGGAACGATTTGGTCTTTCTATCTCTTATCGGGAGCCACGTAATTGAGACAAGACATGCTAAGGCCTTCTGTTGTGTTTGGCCATTCAAGTATAAGCTAGGCTGCGCGCGCCCTGAATTGCAGACAACCGTCTTGCCTTCTGATCATCATGCAGACGAAACAATGTTAGTGCATGTCGCACGCTGGTACTCCGATCAGTCTATCATCCCCGATATCGGAATGCTCTTCCCTGGGGAGAGATCGGAGGGCAGCGTGCGATTATGTCCTATCTGTGCGGGCGCATGATTCTTGTCAAGCTCCAGGGGCTTCGGCATGTCTATTCGTTTCATTCTTGCATTTATCATGGAGAGGAGCTGTTTATTGATTCCCCTTTCTATGGTATTACAGCTGGACAGGTATCGTCGACCATCTTGCGATCGGGAAAGTTCACGAGAACGTGGACGAGGCAAAACACGTCAAGAATCAATGTCTTCGGATAGGGACGTAAGCGTGTCGCCTTCGGTAGAAGGCGATGATGCTAAGCGGGTGGGGATGTGGATAGACAGTGAGCCACTCCCTATTTCCCCGCATCCGTGATTTACAGTGATTTACAGGTACGAGTTCTTACGATCAGCGGCGTTCACCTACGCCGACGCCCGAAGTACCGGTAGAGGATGCTGATCAACAAGTTGCCCAAAGAAGCAGATGGCACACCGTACTGCTAGAAGCTGGAGGGTTGAGCGCAGCCCTGAGCGAAGAAAGCCTACGTCGGTTGCGATATTGTTTGAGCTGGTTGCAGGTGATCAACTTCCACTAATTTCTCCAGCACAATACTAATACAACCCTAGTATGCTACTGCTCATATTGACGCCCAAATTGTCGTTCTCCGAAACTTTGCTGCGGCGCTACAAGAGCGCCATTTTTCGAACCAAATTGGCGAGGGAGTTCCGTTATCAGAAGCTCACATGCATACCCTTGCGCATATACGTCAAGACATCGTGCATACTGTCCGACAGGTGGTCGATGTCGTGGGCAAGTACGCCGGTGGGGCTTCGTTGCCGGAGCCGGCCCGTCAGCGCGTAAAAGGTTTCATTCTCACATTGCCAAAGCGATGGGCCGCTGCGATGAGGAACGGCGCCTCTGCCGCTCCTCGAGGCGAAAATGAGCGGGAGAGCGTGGCTGCTGCTTCTGCGGGAAGGAGTCGGAGACACCATCAACCTAAGAGAGAACGCGGTGTCGCTTCCGTTACTGACACTCCCCAGCAATCACCAACCGCCTCTCCACGTATCCATCCCCGCACTATGGCGTCGGAAGACGGACACCGGAGGATGACCACGGACACAGCTATGGTTGCGGCCCAGCGGATACTCACGTTAGCGACGGAAAGTCTGGATATGATGCGTGGAGTCACGGGAGTCGTGAAGGATAGTTTGGATCGGGCTGATGCTTGGGTTGGAAGACTACGAACTGTAGGCATAAGGGGGGCTAGTGAAGGTGAAGAAACAGATGCCGAGAGGGAGAGTGTTGTGCCTCCATCACTGAAGCGGCGAGACAGTTTCGATATTCCGGGTCCGCCTACGGTGCCCGTGGATGCCCCTAGCCCTGATGTACGGCTTCCCTTGAGTAGGATGAGCCTTGACGAGGAAGACGAGGCTGAGGGTAGCGGGCGTATGGACGTTGACCCCGCTTGATGTCTAGAATGTAAGTGTGCCTGCACCCACAAGCACCCAGGTCTTCTAATCGGCATGTTCCTCAGGACTTCCATTCATTTCTCTTTACCTGTCTTTTGGACCTCCAGTGGGATAAATCCTTCTTATGCTGACTTTACTAACTTTACATATCTATCCATGTTACCACTTATCAAACGGGATATCCTTTTGAATTTAATTTAACCTCTCACTGTACCACCCTTGATGCTAAATATTTATAGACCCGGAGTCATATTTAATTTGTACTACCTGTACCATCATCAGCACATACAAATACGATGTATTTTGAATTATGTACCTTGATGGAGAAAAGAGGGTGGCGCTTTAGGTGAGTGGTTATCGCTATCTTTCTCCGTTTCTACTATGTTGCTCCGATAGACGGAACGTCCTTAGCCTCCTCCGAATAATGCATCCGGATGCTCGGGATCATGATAGTGTGATGTGGCGTTCCCACTTAACTTTATACAATGCATGCCCTATTATGGTGAATATCATGCACATGGACCAAGGTACAGGTACGCCAACGACCAACCAATTCATTACTCTGCAACGCACTAAGTACTGTAGATCATGATGACTGATGACTGATTCCGTCCATCGTTCGTTGAGGGGGGGGGGGGGCTAGACCGTTCTTGATCGGCACCACTACTACTGGACGAAGAAACGGTTCGCTTGTTCTGGCGGCTCGATAACTCGAAGGAGATGCTGTTTCGTGTCCCATTCGGTTTCGACGAATCTTTTTACGGTAACGATACGGTAGTATCACTCAGGCTGTTAAGTTTAGGCCGCCGATTCTCTCGTTTGGGAATCCCTTGTTCAATGCTCGTGCCAGTGGGCGTGCATGCGTGCTTGAACATTGAACACGGGGGGGGGCGTTCGGCATGTCCTCTTCGCCTACTTGCGTCTCTTTCAAACGGCAAACGGGTTTTTTTACGGTATCTGCGGCATGATGTTATCGAAGCTGAGGGAAATCAATGTGGGCTTGATGCCGTTTGTTTTTGGCGCTGCACATGGCACATGGTGCTGTTCACAGGCATCCCATGGCCGGCCTAATCATTTTCACCCAACCCAACCCATGTACTAGCATGACGTTTTGTAGGCGCCGATTGATTGGACCGCATAGGTACGAGTATGGGTTAGCGATTAACGAACGAAAACGGACGTCTCTGGCGTGTGTTTTTTTTTTGTTCTTTCAGGGCTGCGCTGGACGGGGGGGTGGGGGATTCTTTGATGAAGTCAATTAGCGAGTGTTGATAGAACCAACCCCCCCCCCTGCGTCGTGCGCCACGCTCCTGAAATTTCTGACTCGAGCATGATTGGTTCGGGGCGAAGCTGGTTGTTTCCGGGTGCTATCCTATCTTACGGGAAGCACCTGGTGCTGTCAATGATGATAATAAGCGCCATATGACGTCGGCGCAAATCGTGTTTTCTTTCGTTTTTGTCATGGCTTTAAACATGTTCCTCTCCGTATTTGTCGCGACGCGTGTAGATTGGCTCCCGACGGTGGCGGTATTGATAGATCCCTTGACGACACGGGTATGCCATGCCATGCCGTTGTCGGTCCTTTCTCTCGATGGCATTAATTTGGATAAACGAGAGTTGTTAGGGTCCAAGAGGTCTTGTGGTTTTCGGGCTTAGTTCAAGTTCAAGACAGTCGTAGCTTTGCACCCAATCAAATGTCAGGGTACGTTGAACTTTTTTCTTTCCTTTTCAAATATATCTGATTTTGCTCCGTTCATGATAGGTAGTGCTGATGGAGGTGATTCCCCGAAAATGATCTCAGGGCTGATGGCATCGGACTTGAGGCGTACTCCAATCCGGCGTCGGGCGATCCCCCACGAAAAGATGGAATATGCCAACTGCTTTACCCGACCCTGTCTGCTCTCCGTCGTCGGTATTAAATTTGATGCGAAATCAAATATACTACGGCGATCGATCGAGGAGGTGATGCCTAAATGCGGGAGGGGCGGTGAGCTCATCGCTGGGAATTGTTACCTGATTTGACCCAACCTACAAGTAATAGGCTGGTCATTTTGGAACCCCCAAGTGCAGACAAAACTATTTCCGGGGGAAAGGGGGAGGAGGTCGCACCTGTGTGGCAAATCAGCTATACCGAGGTCCTCATTCGCTAGACAAATCCAGTTACTTGACCTGACAACGTAAAAATCCGTGGTCCGTAACTCCATCTGGCTTAAGAGACATTGGACTACGCCTGAAGCCAAGGAGAAGACGAATGGAGGTTAAAGCTTATTAGACTCGATTCGAATATTTGCTACCTCTGTGGCGCGGTGGCGGTTATGAGAAGAACCGACGTGGTAGAACAGAGATTTTTCGGGGGCTAGTAACTTCAGGTAGTATTCCTTTGCAATGAGGGTTCTGCCAAATTGGTTTCCTTATGTCTTTCTCTACCTGATTTGTCCGTTTACAAAGCGGAACCTGTGGTCAAGAAGGCTATTCGCAAGAGCTCTTGTTCAGAACCCGAACGGTTCGAGTCAGGTGCCGTCGTGTATAGGAAGATACTTACGACGGTGTAAAATCCAGTAGTAGAAAGGCCCCGAGAGCTGCATCCGCAAGCCAACGCCTCGAATACGGAGGGGGGCCACCACGAGTCTCTTTCTTCTGTACAGCGTAGACCGTAACCCCCTCCCCTCCCACAAAAGGGGATATCCCGCTTGACATCGAATCACCGATCGCCAATCGTCCTAAAAGATACATGCACCTCTGACCGTAAACGATCAAGGATTAAGTGCATGAACCCCTCCCCTCTCTCCCTCCCTCTACCACGCACGATGGGAGAAGAAGAGAAAGTAATTATGTGGGAGCAATGTTCGCATCCCTCAAAACATACCATACCGTCTTGGAGCAGATTCACAAGTCCCCTTCATCTCAATTTTTTGCGTCTTACTTATATCCGGCGTCCACCGCACGCTGAAATGTGGGGGGGGAAAAAAGTGTTACACGTCAGAAAAGCTGTCAGCGTGTCATCGAGGAACAATCGGGCCGGAATGCGTGTGGCAGATTGCTCGAGCAAAGTGTCGCGGTCATCCCACCGACCCGTACACGATGGTCCTGCTAAAAGGAATGGTTTTCCATCCATCACAGACTTCAAAGCGGCCGCTTTCAGGCTTCGCTCAATGGTGGCGGTGCAGGTGTTTGTCCCTCAACAAAGACACCGCTTCCTCCTCCTCTTTTGCCATGGGACTAAACTGACTGGTCAATTAATGAAAGAGAAACTCACGCCACCTTGTGATTGTGATACATGGGACCCCCGCGATCTATCACCTCCTCCTCCGAGAAGGATCGGCAGGTAGGTGAAAAACAAAATTCAAAGTCCATCCTTTCTTACATACATAACTAAACCTTGCTAGCTACGCCGCCTGATAAACCGACACTCCATCCAGACATCCCTCATCCACGACCGCCTCCGCGCGACCCAACAAACGCTCGACACGCACGCAGCGGAGCTCGCGGCCGAGCGCCGGACCTCGGAGATGCTCCGCAGGAAACTCACGGTGTGCGAGGAGCGCGCGCGGGCTGCTGAGGGGGAGCGGGACGATATGCGGGAGGCCGTGGAGGAGCTGGTGAGACGAGGTAGGTGAGTGCGTTGACGGGTGAAGACGGATCCCGAGGAGGAGTTTTTTTTTTCACTCATGTTAGCGTTGTTTTGTTTGTTTTGGTGGTGTAGTGGAACGATCTGGGGATTTGACTGGGAGCGCTTGGCGGTGTGGTAGGCTGCGGGCGACGACTTTCTTGGGTGGGTGGTGGTCTCGGTTGTCGAATCGTTCATGCGTGCTGAGAATTTTCCTTGCACTAGATCCCTCTGAGGCCCTCGCCCCCATCCCTGCCCCACGAGCCCCGACGACGACGACGAGATACGCAGCGTCCGTCATCGCGAGCCTCACTGCCGAACGCGACACAGAGAGGCGAGCCCACGAGCGGACCGCCACAGTCGCCAAGAACACCATCGCGGTCCTGGAAGCCCAGCTCGCGCTCCGCGAGGCTGAATTGGAATCTTGCTTGGGGCATGTCCCGAGTCTAGAAGAGGAAGAAGAAGAAGAAGGGGAGGAAGAGGAGGAGGAAGAACCCGGGGGGATGTCGGATGGGGAAGCTCTCCGGGTGCTTGAGCTCAGTGCGTTGAGGCGGCGGAGGATCGAGATGGAGACTAGGGATTTGAGTGCCAAGGTGAGTAGCGCCTGTTTCTTCTTCTTCTTTATTTTTTTTTTCTTTTTTGCGTAGCTGATTTTTTTGCCCTCCACCCCCCATCGTAGCTGGAAAGTCTTCGATCCCGAGCTGCCCCTTCTCCACCTCCACCTCCCGCTCCTCCTGACCTTGACCTTAACCTGCAGAGTCCAATCGATGCTCTGAACGCCCAAATCCAGCAATTCGCAGCCCTGATAGACTCCTTCCGAGCGGAACGCCAGAGACTGCGCGAGATGATAGAGTTGGTACGGGTGCCGCATCTACCGACCAACATCAACTTTCTTTAATCATTCACCTACTTAGGACTCCTCCGCGGGATCTCTACCACCACCGCCACCACCGCGGGAGAAGGTAAACGTGAACTTCCTTTCCCCCCCCCCTTCCGCTCTGACATTCTGATTTATTTTCTCTTTCTGCAGAACCTCCTCGAGGCAGAGGAAGATGAGATTCCCATGGGCCTCGCTACGCCGTTGTTCCCTACCACGCTGTATCCGTATCCGGATCATGATCCACCACTACCACCGCGAACCCCTCCCGAAACAAATACACCTCTAGCTGAAACGGATCCGCTCTGTGATCTACGTTTTTCATAGCACCGACAGAGAGAGATCCTGTCCCATCTCTCCTCTCTCCGTCTCTCTCTCTTTTTCTCTTGTAATGTAGCCATCCATCTTGTATCTATACTACCTCTACAACAATGGATATCCTTATGCCTTGTGCTATACATGACTACAGCGGTCTCGTCTCTTCCTTCTTCTTGGTCTTCTTCGTCCTCGTCTCACTTGGACTTGGTACGTACTTTGCCGCGTGGCCGACGACGTAATTGGCGAATGGCCTGGCTTCATCCACTTTGCGCGGTGCTTCTGGGGGGGCTGGCGGGGGGACGCGTATGGGCTCTGGGGTCTCTGCTCGGGAAGTGCTGGTGCCGGTGCTGGTTGACGCGACCTTGACCGTGACCTTTTTAGTCTTGGAATTGACGGAGAGGACTTTATGCTGTGAAGGTGTCGGTGTCGGTGTTGGTGCCCCTCCCGCCGCCGGTAAAGTAGGGAACGCCCCAGCAGCCCTGATTCGCTCCTCCTCCTCCCTCTCGTGCTCCTCCTCCTCTCTTTTGATCTCAGCCTGCACACGAGCGATGAGCAGCTCGGGGTGGGGTGGCGCGGCGCGGCAGTGCGGACAGGCGTGCTGCGGGGGGTTGAGCGAGCATAGGACGAGGCCGCAGGTGGGGCAGGCGGAGGTGTATCGCGAGAGGGGGTGGACCCTCGCTGGCCAGGGGGGGAAGGGGGGTGGTTATTAAGCAGAGACGGTGGATGTGATGGGTTATTACCTTGGCAGAAACACCCGCCCTTGGGGTCTGGGGTTGGGGTGGTGGTGCTTTGGAGGGCGTGCAGGAGGGATTGGAGGGCTTTGCTTTTGGGTGTTGGTTGTCGTTGTGGTTTTCGTTTTCCTGGAGATTGGTTGGGTTTGGGTTTGATACGGTCAGAGGGTAGGGAGGAGCCTTTTCGCGTCCATGGCGTCGACGTTGACATGGGTACGGGATTCCGGTCCGACTGCCGGGGGAAAACAAAGCCTCCTCGGCTCAAAGAGTGTGGGAAAGGTACGCTTGTTATTATATATACTAGATGAAAATTTTATTTAATATGGAGGGTAGGGGGGGCGAAAACGACTACATGGGAATCCCGATAGTCGGGGGAGGGTACGAGAAAGGACTCTGATCCTGCTGATTCGCTTGTGCGTGTGGGTTGATCGCCGGGGAAGGGGGAAGGGGAAGAACAGAATACCCAATACAACCCAACTTGCAGAATCCGAATCCCAAACCCACCAGAAGGGTTAATTTGTTGTGAGGCCCAGACCGTAGCTCGGATGGAGAAGAGAAGTTGTACACCCGGAGGGGGGGGTTGGGCGACGTCTAGACTCTAGACTCTCTCTCCCTGCCGCCTTCTTTATACCGTGGCGTAGGATCTTTTTTAATCTGAATGAAGTGTGGGTGACACACGCTACGTCTGCCTGTGGCGCGAGACAGCGAATAGAGGCGAGATTGGGTGTAGAAAGAAATTTTTCATACCGGCGGGTATTATTATTATTATTATTAAGACGTGAGTTTGCGGTTTATACTTTTTATCCGAGTCTGGGGCGGAGAAGGAATCGGACTTGGGCGAAAAAAAAAGAAAAAAAGTACGGGGACCTTGGCGGGTAGTTTTTTTCGTGGGTATAGGCACACACACACAGAGCACCCTCCCCGTCCAACTGCCATCACGAAATGGAAGAAGAGACAAACTTGGAACTTGGGACCGGGATTAGCCGTGTGTAATAGAATCAACAGGGCGCCTGTGCTCGTTGCACATGGTGGGAAAGGTACTTGCTGTGCCCAGTTGGATAGGATGTATGGGATGTATGTATTCCTTCGTCTGGCACTTGGGGGGGACGTTGATCAGAGAGTGATGATAGCATCTGACGGTGGATTATGAAGATCAGATGATGATGAAAAGGATTATTTGGAATACCGAGTGTATGGGTCATTTGATGAGGTGAGAGAATGTTAGATGGACTCCCGGATTCCCGTGTTATCAATAATTGATACTTGTGAAACCGTATAAGCAGGGGAGGCGAACCAGGCTGGGCAGTTTATAGTATGGGTGATGAGAGATAATCGGTATTTGAGGCTATGTCGCTGGTTGGTTTCATTATGGGTAGTGATGGAAATCAGGTTTCGATCATTAGTACGGGAGTGTGATTTAAAGGTAGTGATGAGCTGCTGCGGGAGAAGATCAAGGACACTGCCATGGAATGTTGGAAACTAGTATGAGATTTAAGGGTGCAAGAAAGGGTGTGCTAAGCGCCGGGACTTCTCATAAGTCACTACCCACTGGGTAGATCGGTAGTAAGAAAATCTAAGATGGGAAGTTGGGAGGCGAGCGATGATATCAAACGGAACAGATGGACAGGGTCAGAGTGATTAGGTGCGATCCCGATGAAATAACTCGGAGCAATAATGCCAAAGGGGATGGGGGCAATTCGGTGATTGGAGATATCCGAAGGAGCGTGTGATTCGCGGAGATTGGAGCGCGGCGGCGATGAAGCGGCGCTTGAAAAGGCCTAATTGGGAGCGGAGATTGAAAAAAGAAAAAGAGTGGTGGATGACCATAGGGAGCAGGGGGGTGTGCTGACGGTTTGCATCGCGTCTGGGAAGTCGGTTCGTTTGACGGAATCAATTGAACTGCCCCTCGTTCTGATTATCCACGGCTTCTAAAGCGCTGAATGTCCTGCACGGTTCTTTCCTGACGCACTCCATCAACAACATCACCATCGCAAGCTATGCCCCCCAGTCCCGTGTTTGGCTGGTCCGTCTCTCCCTTATAATTCTTTGATTGCTTGCTCTGATCCTAGATCACCCCCAGGGATCCCCGCGACTCTGACAAGCCATCCGTGTCCAAGTCTCCCCCGAGCATTGACCCTCAGCTTGATACTGCTCATTCCCCCCGCTCTCCCGCCCGCTCACCCGACGAGGACGACAAACCGGACAACAAGCGTCCCTCCAACCCAGTAAGTCCCCACTTTCTCTCTCTCTCTCTCTCTGTGTCCAATCACGGCCCTGATGATCTGCTATCATAGTACCCATCATCCTTCAAGTCCGATAAGAAGGACTACCCTTCCTTTGACCGCCACCACTTTTTGCCTCCGCCTGCTTCCATGCCGCATCGCGTAGAGCCATACCCAATGTCCTCCACGTACGTGTCTTCATCTCATTCGCCCCCCGCCGGCTGACAAATTTTTTTTTTCCAGTCATCGCAGGCACTACGACGATCTCCATCGCCGCCCTTCCCCGCCCCCCATCGCCGCCATCACCCACTCCCCATCGCCGTCCGTGTCGTCGCTCGACCGTTCGTCGGTGTCCACCCCGCCCAACCGCCGCTCGTCGCCACACTCTGGGCTCCACCAGTCCGCGTACTACCACCACCACCACCAGGACTCGTCCGTCTACCAGCCCTCCCGCCTCCACCACAACATGCACTATCCCCCGCCCCGCGATAGCGGCTACTACTTGAACCACTCCTCCTTCGAGACCCGCCGGTACGAGCCTTCCGATCCCTACCACACCCAGCATACCCACCTCCCGATGCCTAACATCCCCACCCTCAACCCCGTCCGCGAGCCCTTTGCTCTCCCATACCCTATCCCAGGCGGCAACAGCGTCTCTATCATGTACACCGAGGACGCCGCCACAAAACTCAGCGACCGCGTCCGCCGACGCTGCTTCAACTGCTGCACGACCGACACCTCCACTTGGCGCCGCTCCAACCTCAGCCCTGGAAAAGTCGTACGTCCCTCTCTCTCCCCCAACCAATCCCATATACAAAACACCATAAAACTAAAATAACCCTTTACACAGCTCTGCAACAAATGTGGCCTCTTCGAGCGGACCCACTCCCGTCCTCGCCCGGAACAGTTCCCACACAAGCGCGGCCCTCTCGCCTCTTCGGCACTGCGGAGCCGGTCTCCCGCACCCCTCCCCCCACCCAACCAGATCGCGCCCTTGTCCCCGCCGTATCAGTACTCCTCCTCTGCGCCCCCGCCTCCGCCCTCGCTCCCCTCATTCGTGGATACTGCCAAACGCTCGTATAGCCCTCCGCCCCCGCTCCATTACGAAGAGAGGAGGCACGCTGCCGAGTCCATCTCGACTCCCGTGAGCCGCCAGCCGAGCCCCCCGCCCAAACAGGAAGTCGTCGCTTGATGGATTCTTTTTTCCTTCCGCGTGCTTTGTATTACCTATATTCTACGAAAAAAAAGACAGTTTCTTACCACTACCACCAACCATCCATCCATCCCCCCTCTCCCAGCCTGCCTGCTTGCTTGTCTGTCTGTCATATTTATACCTCTCCCTCCCTTCGCTGTCGGTTTTCTTGCTATCAGTTGACCTGGTCGTCAGTCAGTTCATTATGTGTGTGTATCCCTCGTTGGCTTTATTTTTTCCTTTCTGTCCGTTCTACGTAATCTGAAATATTATTTGCTTATGTCCCCCCCCACCCCGCTTGACCCGACCTCTCTTTTTACGTGTAAATGCCTGATGGATGCCCTTGCTTAAAATTTCTTTGTTGAAAAACAAAAGTAAAAAAGACAATCCCCTTGATGTATGCGATCGATCTTTGATCGACGTCGGGGGGATGCCATGGATGGCTGACTTGATCCGTGAAGGAGAGGAAACGACGCACCTCCCTCTCCCCCTCCCCTCCCCTTCCCCTTCTCCTTCCCTTTCGCCTCCCTCTCCCGTCGAGCCAAGCACCCGGGAAAAAGCCCCGAGAGCACATGGCGTTCCCGCTGTTTGGGTAACCCAGGTCGGCCGGTGCATTCAATTGGGTGGATTGGGGGGGGGGGAGGGGCCCTGTCTTCGGGGTGTGTTGGCATCAATACAGAATAGCTATATATACGTACGTGCTGTGTTTACCATCGTTCCCTCCCAAATCAGATGGAACGGTAGGGTGGGATGGGACGGATCATGGAAATCTGATTGGATGCTGGATGGGTTGGAGTGGTTCGCGTGGTTATGTATAGAACAGAACAGGACGCTGCCGTGTTTATTTTGGAGGAAGGGAAACGGGCGTACCTGACCTCAGGCCTCAAGCGTGGGACCTCCATGGGTTTGTTTGTTTTTTTTTTTTTTTTCTTTTCCCGATTCCTGCGAGTGTTGCGGCTGTGTTTCCCGCGGGGAGTGTAATCTTGTAACTAAGGAAGTGAGTGTAGACCCGTGTCTACGCCTGCGACCCAGTATTATATTCTGGAAGGGACATGGCACCAGGTATGATGGCCGTAGCCGGCATTGATCCTACCGGCGGTAATGCCGCGCTTCTGCGTTTACTAGCGAAGGAATGAATGCTCCTCAGTTTTCTATTGCATAGACACGGACTTTGTATCTCATTTTCTATTTTTTGAATGCTGCTGGGCTCGGTTTACCGCCTTTTGGGCGTGACACCGCCGACAAAAGTCAAGCCTTGATGTGGCTTCGCTCGGCTTCCCATATCACCCACAGTATGATGCGTTTTGGGACAGCTTTTACATGTGAGATACGTACATTCCATGTTTGAGTGCTGTAGTCCATCCGCCACAACTGAACATCCAGATCAACAGCTTGAAAGTTATCAAGTCATGCCGAGCCTCGCTCTTGATTATAAAAACCTGTTGGAGGGAGGATGCAGCATTCGACCTTGCCGCCGGTAATGTTGCATGCCGACGACGGCCATCAGCTTATGTATACGAAATTCCCCAGTCAAGAAAAAGACTCGGTCTGCATATATCGCATCGTGTGCCAAAGACAATCTAACCGTATAATATTATCAGTTTGTTCGCCAAAAACACGTGTGATTTATCAGCTGTTAAGGTATGATTTTCTATTTTTAGATGCTCGAGCGAGCATGTTCCCCAGGATGCTTACTCATTTTCTTAGTCATACAAGTATTCTAGTATTCTACATATTCTGGTAGTATAAAAGACGACGATCGCACTACCCACTCAACCCCGTACCGCAAGTGCTAGCACCAACGCCCGCTTAGAGCTCGGTAAACCCGGCTTAGTTGCTCCGGTCCTGCTGATGTCAGCCGGTTACTCACCACCTGAGCATGTGATAAACTGAATTCTCGTTATAACTTATCCCAAGCTCGATACTCTTCTTGATTGTTCACCACGACCATCATGCCTTCCAAAGCCAGAACTGCTGTCCTCCAAAAAAATGCCGACGACGTTGTCATCGTCAGTGCACTGCGGTCTGCGATTACCAAGGTATGGAGGGCGGAGGGGATACGTCACAACCTACTAGTACTCATGTTTTTTTTTTTCTCTTCTTAGGCGAGGAAAGGCGGTTTCAAGGATACGCGCCCCGAAGAGATCCTCTCGGGCGTCCTCAAAGCCGTGTATACCCGCGTCAACCTCGACCCCAAGCTCATCGACGACATCGCGGTGGGAAATGTGCTGCCCCCCATGGGAGGAGCCAACCCGGCGCGGATGGCCGCTCTCTATGCCGGGATTCCCTTCACAACGAGTATCAATACCGTAAACCGACAGTGCTCCTCTGGCCTGACCGCCGTAAACCAGATCGCGAATGAAATCAAGACGGGGCAAATTGATATTGGGATCGGTGCGTTTTCATACCCCTCCTAGATTCTTGACAGTTGGTTGGAATGTAAAAAAAAAAAAATTTAGGTGCTGGCGTCGAGTCCATGACGTTTGGATATGGGCCCTCTGCGATGACCGAGTACTCTGAACTCGTTCTGTCCAACCAGGAAGCGGCGGATTGTACGATTCCCATGGGTATTACCTCCGAGAACGTTGCCTCGGACTTTGGGATCACTCGGCAAGCCCAGGATGCGTTTTCAGCCGAGTCGTTCAGGCGAGCTGCTGCTGCCAGCAAGGCGGGCAAGTTCAGGGCGGAGATCGTGCCTATAAAAGTGAAGATTGTGGACCCCAAGACGGAGCAGGAGCATGAGATTGTCGTGGAAGATGATGATGGGATTCGGGACGGGGTTACTGCGGAGAGCCTGGCCAAGCTCAAGCCTGCGTTTGCGAAGAATGGGACGACGCATGCTGGTGAGTGGATGATTTGGCTCCTTTGGTTAAGGGAGTGGAGTTGCTGATGGATCACACAAAGGGAACGCATCGCAGGTGTCTGATGGTGCTGCTGCGGTTCTTCTTACCCGACGTTCTGTGGCTCAACGCCTCGGACTTCCTATCATTGGAAAGTTCGTAGATGCGGCTGTTACTGGTGTACCTCCCCGTATTATGGGTGTCGGACCGGCATATGCCATCCCCAAGGTGCTAGCAAAGACGGGGTTGACGAAGGAGGACATTGATTTCTTTGAGATCAACGAGGCGTTTGCGAGCCAGGCTGTGTATAGCGTGCAGACGCTGGGAATTCCGTTTGAGAAGGTGAACAAACATGGAGGAGCCATTGCGTTTGGTCATCCGCTTGGTTGCAGTGAGTTTTTGCTTTTGCTCCGTGGGTTGTTTGATGGATACTAACAAGTTTTATGTTCGTGTAGCTGGAGCGCGGCAAGTTGCAACGGGATTGAATATGGCCAAGCAGTACGACGAAAAAATCTTCATCACCAGTATGTGTATCGGATCTGGTATGGGCATGGCTGGTGTGTTTGTGAACGAGCAGTGATTGTAAGAAATTTGTATTTTGTACTAATGTATTTTTCTCGTAATGGATGGATCGCTCATTTCACATCACATTTGGAAGCCCGCCGCATCCCGCCGGCTTATGTAAGACCCCTAACCTGCTCTAACGCTCACGTACTGGTACGTCCCAGTTCTATTCATTATTAAAATTGATTTATCGATCCTTCTTTTTTTCAAAGACATTCATTGACTCCGATGGCTGACCTTCCTCAAGAACTGCTAGATATCATCATAGATGAACTTCAAGACGACCGTTGGGCGTTGTTTGCGTGCGCACTGGCGTCCCGCTTCCTTCTCCATACATCCCGACGGTACATATTCCGACAAATCTCCCTCGGACCCAATTCCGTGGACGCTTTCAATAAGATCATCGGCACATCCCCGGACATCCTCCCTCTCGTCCATGAACCCTTCATCCAACGTGGGACGCGGCTCCACAAGGACAAGGACTGGGCCATGCACAGCGATGTCCTGCTGGGTATCATATCTCAGTGCACGAACCTCCGTAAGCTCCACCTGAGCAGGATAACATGGCGCAGAGCCCCCCGCCGTCCGGACGATGACGTTGCGCAAGGCGATCGAACATGCAAACCTCACGGTTTTGGATCTGCGGTCGTGTTGGTTCGCGGACTATAGCGACGCGGCGATGTTCTTTGCGTGTTTTCCGCGGTTGAGCTGGCTGGCTGTTAGTGGGAGGCTTGCCGAGGACGACGATGCTCCACGGGGAGAGCCTCGGATCGATATCGATATCGATATCCGGCGCCTTCATTCTTTGACGATCTCGTTTACGAGCTATTGTTACTCGGGAGGAGGGGGAGGGACTCCTCGGGCCTCCTTCTCCCTGCCACGCGCGTGGATCGCCGTCTTCCAGAACGCGCCCGGCCCTTGCCCTCTGGGAGTCCTGACCTTTTTGATCACGGTCGACTGGGACTGCGAGCTTTCCACTCTGGTGTCGCTTTGGGATGCGCTCGACGCGGGGAGGGGGGGGGGGCGTTTGCGGGCCTGCGGAGGGTGGTGTTTAGGGTTGGGTTTGTGAGGAACACGCCTTTTGTGGTCGTCGTCGGTGCGGCGAAGGAGGCTATTGGCGCGTCCTGTGTACGTTTGGCGGCTGCGGGGATTTTGAGTGTGGAGTTGGCGAATGGTGAGTTGTGGTGTTGTGAGTTTTTTTTTTGGGGGGGCGAGGGTTCGTTTGCTTGTTTGCTTGCTTATTGAGGATCGTGGAGCCCGTTTGGGATGAGTGGGATGGTAGGCTTCGGAGGCATTGGTTATGCGAGAAGTAGAGTCCTCGGGGTAAAGTTAAGTTTATTGGTTTAGATAAATACCTGTTAAGCATTCAAGGCCATTCGTGGAGAGCGGCGAGTTAACGTCCTTCAAGATGCGTTCATCTGTATACTGTTCCATCTCCCGTCTTAACATTATAATATATCGTTGCATCTCTACCAGAACTTCCTATTCCACGCCAAAACGTTTTCGTATTTACATGCAAGGTTTTTCAGAGAGCATCTGGATCTTTGTTCGATGAAGTGCCAGCCCTGCTGGCAGTACTCGTCGAGTTCATTCTGGTCCGGCATCATTCAGTAGAATATCAATGATGGGTTAGGAATCTACATGGAGTTCAAGTATATCATTCCTTTGGTTCCTATGCCGTATCGGTAGGACATTTTATGAACGTAACTAGTGGTCTGTACTACTTCCGTGCCAGACGCAAGGTTCGATAGGCTGGTTTGGTTTAATTCCTTTGAGGAGATTTACACGTTACTGTATTCTGATTGATCAACAAATTCGTGGACCGTTCCTTGTTTGACGGGGCTTCTTCTGTACATGACAACGGCAAAAGTTCGCTGAAGATGAAGGTATATATCTCAACTGCTGACCTCAGTGGCCCCGGATTTGATGGTTGCCGCCGAGATCGACGGAGACTGACTGGATCGACCATCATTATAATTCATTACGCGGGTATAACCAGGGTAAGTCCAAACTTCTACCTGTCGCTTCGCAGTGGGTCGTGCACTTGGTTCCTTGCTGCCAAATCTCTCATGACCCACATCGCCCAGGATCGTGGAATCCGTTGGTCTGCCAGGGTCAGGCGAGAAGAGAAGAACGAGCCGGGCATCATGTTCCACTGACGCTGTTTGGTCCGATTCAGTTTGAAAGAACCCCGATTCGGCTAAGTTGCGCCAGCTTCTTGACCCCATGTGCCTGTGTGACTATGGTCTACCCATGGCCCATGGGCTGCAAGTTTTTCTGCCACAAGGCCCGTGAAGCATATAAAAGTGCATATGTCGAATAATATGTGTGTACTCTTTGAATGCACATGCTCCGTGTGGTAAGCTGGAAGGAGCCAAGTAAGAGCATTGACCCACCTTAGCCTCTTTATGGTCTCCTCACTGCTGCTCCTGCTTGCTTGGCTTACAGGTAGCAGGTGTCGCTGTCCGTGCTCCCCCATTTACTCCAAACATAATCTGAACCCCCCCCCCAATGCTAAGGATCCTGTCGTACGTCGAGCTCTAGAATAAGTTAGATCCTCCCGTCGCCCAGCCAGTTTCAGACTCACATTCTCGTTCGCCAAAAAAGGATAGACTGAAAAAAAAAACGACATCCGATCGATATGAAATGTGGAAGTCGTCTTTCTCTCGGAACTGCGGGATACCCTTGGACGGCCGGAGGTGTTTCTGGCGCTTTCGTGTTGACGCCTGAAACATTTCGTCCGTCGACAAGAACATATCTTTCAGTGCTAAGCTCAATCTGTACAGTGGTTTAGCTGCCGGTTTTTCTCGTATTCGTCCTGGGAGAAATTTTTGCAGAAAACGAGCCGAGGATGACCAGTGCGGCCGGGGGGGCAGTGCATCTCTCGCCGAACGAGATCTGGATCAAACAAACAAACACAAAACGGATGGACAACGCAACGATAACATCACCTGTTTGAGCGTCCGGAAGCGTAAAGATTATCAGAAAATCCAATAATCTTATCTCCTCGATCCTCATGGGTACTTGATCGGGGACTTGCAGGCCTGGAATTCGTTTTTGGATTTGCACAGTGCGCGTACGTTTGGGGGGGGGATTATTTTCGTAATTGGTCGCGGTAGCGATGTAGCATCATGGAGGCAGGCCTGCGATACTGCGTTTAAGCGTACTGTACAACAGAGAGAGATGGATGTACGAACGGCCCATGGTCTAGGCTTATCATCCGAACATTCGCAATGCGACCTTTAGCTGCGATCGTAGCTGCGCGCAGATACGGAACTGACGTCCAAGCAGCATTCAGGGGCTTAGGGTTTGAGATTTTATCCATCAGAGTGGACAAATGCAGTTGGAAAAGGATACGAGAAGAGGTATATCGTCCGTCCTGGACGGGAGCATAAGGGAATGTTGCGCCCGAGCTGAAAGCGCTCTGATAGTCTGATAGTCGCGACGACTCTCTCCGGTAAGTACAACCTGTAACTCACCCTAGGACATGAAACTCACTCACGAGACGTCAAAAATGTTTCATCTTCTTGGACTCGTGTGACCGAGCATGAATGTTCACTACCATCGAAGAGGTGCCGCTGCCGCCGAAAACTACCGAATGAATTATCAGTAAAGGTCCATGACATGGATAGAGAGGTGGCTATGCTTGCCTTCTCCTTCTAGTCCAGTCGTGAACACCATCGATGATTTGGACCCATTGCATGGATGATATCTGTTGCATCATAGATACACTGCATGGTATAACGGCTTCCAATCATTTATCGACTAACGAGACAGATTGACCGTACCAGGAAGTGCATAGAACCGAACGGACTTTCTTGATGGCGCAGACAGCACTGATGCCTACAGAGTCTTCCCTGGTTCACACCGAGGCAGTGCGAATGGGCGAAACTACAGGGCGCGTAAATCAGCATCTGCAGATACGGATCGATCACACGAATTCGTATCCATGAGACCTTTTTTTTTTTCTTCTTGCTGTTCCCTGGGTTTCTGGAGGAGAACAGGTGAGATGAGGCTGTTCATGCTGATGATCGCAAGCACCACGCAACGCCCCGTCAATTTTCGCATCGTCGACGAAGGAAGACGTGTACGCTGTCTTCAAGCTTGATATCAACTAAAAGAAAGAGTTCTGATGTTGTTGATATTGAAGGGGCGCCCGCACTATCTTACTCACCTCGATCAATACCGACGAAAGAAGGGGAGAGGTTTGGTTCGGAGCGCTTGATTAGTTTGATGGCAGAAGCATTGATGGCATCGTCTTGTATCAGTTCGTACGGAAGGAACACGGACCCTTGAATAATATTATCTTGTAGCAAGCATTGAAAGGATTGCGGCATGACTGAAGTATGTGTTTGTGTTTCAGAACAAGTTCATCTTTGCGATAGCTTAACGTGTGACTAGGAATGATACAGCGGATGTCTTCAGGGGCATGGATCTATTGAGGGAGAAAATGTTAAGGTCCTTCCTGTGCAGACTAAAAAAGTCACCCAAATTCGGGCCTTTGGGAGCCGGTTAAAGACCTTGAGAGAAATTAGTTAGGCTGTACCAAGGGTTAATCATTAATCCTCCGCACCTCAACTATAATTTTCGTCCGCAGCCTTCGATGGATAGCGGTTTACATCGAGGCGTGCTTGCTCATGAATGAAGGTAACCTTTAGAGGATGCATCGTTTCATTATCCATATACCACGAAAGAGTTTCATTTCCCGTACCAGCCAATAGGATCGCTGACAAGGATGAGAATGTCGTACACATGATCCGGAAATCGGAGAAAATCAGTCAAAAAGGTGTGGCCGTCCTCGGGTAATCCAGAGTAGACGCAAAGCGTGGAGCGTGGCCGGGCCTTGGGTGAAGCCATAAAAAGTCCTGGGATACATAAAAGGTATGGAGCCCATTGGCTGGACAGCTTCTAGCGCAGACATCGGAGTGTATTCATTCATTCTCATCAGTAGTCAAGACTTGGTCTTCATCCCCGTTCTCTGCGCAAGTGAAGGCTCCGAACGATCTAGCACATGGTCAAAGTTCGTCATCATGAAGATGAAAACCTTAAAAACATACATTCAGTTGCCCCGTTTCCCAAGCATACTGGCTGTCGTCCTCCAGGTATGCCGCTGTACTTCAAGGTTGAGCCGTGAGCCGGCACGGACACATCGATCCGATCTCCATCAAAATTCTTACCACCTCGGCATTTTCCGGCGTCCATTTTGAACTTGAACTTGCGACTTCAATTGAAGCAGTACTGTGCTGTGGCATTCAAATCATCTCTCTGGAATACAAAATCAATTGACGAAATCAATTGATCATCACGGGCTGAACGCCGTGGCCCCGTGGCTCAGAGCATAGGAATCATCAAGCGGGGCTACCAAATATCCGCGATCATTCAAACGGTGGTGTACTTTGTACGAAACAAGGTCCCGGTCCCCCCCAAAACTCCCGGATTCATCTGGCAGATACGTTTGTGAGCACTTTCACAACTGCCTGCCCTCTTCCCAAGTTCTTACAATTGATTCGCCAGCTTGTTCGCTCTTTTATTACTTGCGCCAAAATTGAACATGACATCACGTATGTGGTTCTCCGCATGGATGGATGGAGCCCACGCTGGTCATGTCAGGCTCCGGTGTCCTTGGTCTTAGCGCTGAGCGGTACCTGCATCTGATATTCTCACCATCAGTGTTGCAGGGGTCAGGGCGTGTCTTTTGCTCTCCCTCCAGCAGTGCAGTGGACAGGACTCGTACGCGGACATGAGTCGCCTAATGTACTTCATTATCGTTTCTCTGATGGCTGTCACTCTTGCATCGGCTTCAACAATAGTCCCGCGCGGGCCCCAGACTAATGCAACTTGCACCAGTGATTATGATTGGACTGACAACGAATCAGGTTTGAGTCCTTGTCTGCTGGCGTCGTATTTGTTGGGATCCTGTTTGACTGGTGGTGCGTGCATTGATAGTGGCTTCTTTAAGCGACTGATATGTCGATCGGGTGCAGATTACGGCGTATGGTCTTTACCGGCCGACTCTCATTATGACCCTCCGAATGTCGGTACCATGTCGTCGACTCCATGCTCATGGTACGTCAGAGTTATGTCTCTTCTCAATTGTCTTATCTTAGGATCCGGTGTAGTTCTTGGTCCGTTTATAACCTCTTAAGTGCTTGCACGGTATGCCAAGGCAATGTGAATTCCGTTCTGAGGTGAGGATGTCTCCTCTTCCATCAGAATAGTTCACCATGCTGAATGTCATTAGCTGGGCCTACTACAAAGCAGAATGCCCGGACAACGACTTGTCCACGACAACGTAAGACCACCTCGGAATTCGGATTTAAGGATTCTATTCACAATTTTTTCCAGGTTCTATCCTTACGATAAAGGTTATGAACTTCCTGAACCGGCTTCTATTCCGTACTGGGCCGCCCAAAATCGTTAGTTGACTTGGTCTTATTTCTTCGGAGGGGAGATTGTTCACCATCTACTCACATGATAGCGCTGAATTGGCCTGATGGGAGTTTTGATTCCTCGGATGCCAAAGACCTGTCTTCTCAAGGTGGGTTGAAGTTGACCGCACTTCGAATCATGTACAACTGACATATTTCAACAGATCATCCTGATCTTACTTCAGATAATGGCACCGCCAATAATAATGGCTCTTCCACTCCCGTCGGTCCCATCGTCGGAGGCGTTGTGGGCGGTGTGGGCGTCCTAGCTCTCTCAGCCCTTATTGCTTTCTTCCTTTTCCGACGCCATCGTCGACGTGGATCTACTACTAAAAGTGCAGATCGAACCAGTGGACAGGCAAACGGGGACACACGCTCTACAATGCATCTCCGGTCCAACTCAGCGATGACCCAGATCTCCGTCCCTACCTCATTCCACTCCAGCGGTGTAGTCAACATGATGAACCACTCACCTCCACTGAGCTCTCAAAGCCCAACCAGACCGACATTGCACTCACGTTCGAGTTCCAGCGACGTGGGAAGCCATGCATCGTACTTTGGCTCCATCCACGGAACGTCCGCGCTCATGTCTCCCACCACTGCGGAGTCACAGAGGATGTCAGTGAATCTGGAGGACATCATCACGCCTTTCACTGGCTCCCTCTCGGATCGTGGAACGGCGGCGTATCACATCGATGCGACTTCAATGTCGTCAGCGTCGCATGACACTGGTAGCAACGACGGAAGTGTGGGTCTCCCCGGGCATAATTCAAACAACAATCCGCGCATGAACCCGCCAGCATACAGCCGGTATCCCAACCAAATTCATCAGGCGCTGGAAGAAGCGCCGCCGGTGAGTACCGGGAAGGAAGGGATGCAGGTCCAGAACCCAGTGGGGAGTCGGCCTCATTCCGTAGTTCCGCCGCCGCCGCCTAGTGACACTGTCTTTGACGTCTCTAGGATAGCTTGATATATTTCACTTTTTGTGGATATTGCAGGGCTGATCGCCAAGCATATCTATATGTGGTGCTCGTGCAGGCCCGCAGAGTGTACTTATATGCGTATATTAAAAATGGAAGGATTATTCGCGATGTAGACTAGAATTTTGCCTGACTAGCGTGTATATTGTGCGAAGAGGGTCGTCGTGAAATTATTTTTCTTCACAGGCGTGGCGTTATGTGTGAGTATTTAAGGTTGTTCACCAGTCCGGCTTCTTTTCCCTTCAAACCCCCCCCCCACTCGTCATGCCACGGTCTATCTTGGTTCTTCACGGGTACATGTGTATTTCGTTGCGCTTCCTTAGGCCCGTTTGGCTAACAACTCTTGTGGAAAAGATACGCCCAAAATGCAACTATCTTCAGCAAACGCGTTGGTTTTTCTAATATCAGATCTGAGAGAAGCCATTGATAACATCGTGCTTCGCTTCTTTAGCTCGGATCTCTTCGAAAAGAATGCGGAAAGGATATCGAATTAGGTTCGTCTGTATGGCTATAAATTTTATAGGCTCACCCATGAAGTATTATCCTAGTTTTCGTCGACGCTCCCCATATCATCCAACCGGCCGATCTACGTGCTAATGCGTCACAAACTGAGCTGGGGGCTTTTGATCCCGCTGATGGCCAGCCTAGAAGGTGGTATGATGTTTATCGTGACCTCACTAGAGCTATCGGACTGGAAGAATCTCTCATGATGCTCAGAGATATTCTCAAGCAGAGGACATTTGATGTATGTGACCCTTCTTTCATCATGAAGACACATTTGGTTGAACTTTTAACGCGTCCACTGGCAGGGTGTATTTGGGTTCAGGTAAGTATTAATGTGCTCATGGCTAGAGAGGAAAAGTTCGAATGCGTTTCTGTTGTCAGCCAAGGTGCGGCGATGGCAGCCTTGCTTTCGGCATTGGTATGCCAACGGTTAAATTCCTTTGCCGCTGTTGATTCATGAACCATGGAGCAGCTCGAAAAACCTCAATCGTATCCTCCGTTTCTCACCGATGCCAAGCCGCCTCATCCCCCGTTGTGGGTCCCTTCCCTCGGCATTTCTTAAAAAAAAACGAAGCTGAACCATACATGTCCAGTCAATTTTGCGTCTGTATCGCTGGGTACAAGATTACAGATCCGCTGGCTGATCTTGTGTTTAACCCCACGTATGCAACACCGACACTTCATGTCATCGGTAAAAATGACATAGTGGTGCTCGAAGAATAGACGACAATTCTTTCAGGGATATCAGAAAGCAAACGCGTCGAGGAACATGATGGAGGTGAGATGCATAATCTGAAGTTTCCGGTAGAATCTTACCAGTGTTTTGCACAGGCCACTTTGTTCCGTCAAAGATATCATGGAGGAAATTCTTCTTAGCATATCTCTTAGATCCTCTGGGTGACATGCCATCACCTGGAAGGGGATGGAAGGCATGTGCCTGAGATCTTCTTTCTATGCCAAAGCATTTCACAAGTGCAGAGGGAGCTTGTGAAATGTGAATGCTTTGGCATAGAAGATGTTAGACACACATCTAGATTAAAATCAAGTGTACATATATCTTTAGAATGTAGGGCTGCATAGAGAAAAAAATGGTTTCTTGGAGCTGGTGAATATACCAAGATGAATAATCATAGGTGACCAGAAGACAACACTAGTGAACCCAAGTGCTATCCCCATACAGGGATCCTCGATCATGTCTTGATTTCATACGCAAATCTAAAATAAACTGATGCATATAAGACTATCTGCTTTTGGATTCGCGTATGAAATCAAGACATAATCGAGGATCCCCGATTTGTCTTGGCGTTTTCGTATAAAAAGGGCAAAAACTTGGCTCAAAGTCATTTCCAGCAGTAACCACCACCACCACCGCTCTGCAGATGAACGCCCTCCCGAACGTTGACTTCCAGCCTCTACAGATGAACGGCGTCCCTTCTTCGCGGCCTGAGGATTCACATGAGACAGAGAGTCCAACCCGATCTTCAGGTCCTCCGTTTTCCCAGAACGACCCATACGACCACCTCTCCGACTTCGATTTCAGGCAGGATGTCGCTGCTATCGCGGATATGATTTTCACCGATAACATCTTCCAAGACCTTTTCTCCTACCTTCTGCCAACGGACTCGCCCATCATTTCTGGCGACACTTCGACATTTCACTTGGACCCTCCTTTGGCTCCTCCCGCGACACCATCTATCCCACTGGAGCCGGACTCCGAGTGGCCGCTCTCAACACCGACTCTTATGTGCGTCAATGTATCGGAACTCACATCTTCCTCATTGTCCACGGCATCCTCTTCATTCTTTCCGGAGCAACGTCCTGACCCGTTGCCTTCTCCTGAGGCAAACACACAGCCCGCTTATCAGGACTTCTCGCCATTTAGGATGCTACAGTCTAACTCGGAGATGTCCTCAGCTTCTAACTCGTACACGAAGTCTATGAGCAATTCACCACAGTCGGAATCCGAATTTTCCTACCACGGAGACAACGAATCGGATTCTGGTTCAGCCTACCACCCTAGTCCAGGACCCTCGAACCCCAGAAAGAGAACTCGGTCGACCACGACGACGAAGCACTTGGGCGAGAAGGACGGCCGTGGCAATAAGAAAAGTCGCGGAAGGAAAGTTCCCGTTGTTCCGGAGTTCCGTCAAGACGATCAGTTTGAAGCAGGGCTTTACGAGGTGATTGAATCGACTCCGTTCGGCTTGAAGAAGATAGGCTGTATCGACAAGGACGAAAGGCAATACGTTTGCGCGTACGAAGAATGCGGAAAGTGCTTCGGTCGAGGCGAGCATCTGAAGAGGCATATCAGGGCCCTCCACACATGCCAAAAGCGTGCGCTCGACCTTTTCTCTCGGTTCCGGTGCTCACAACTCCCTAGCTCATAAATGTCTGAAAAAAGGCTGCCTGAGGTCTTTCAGCAGGAAAGACAATCTGAAGCAGCATATAAGTATCTCCCATTGAGGCAATTGTCTCTCGCGTTGCCCATTTTCCCTCACCCGCAAAGCTAAGAACTTTTAACATTCTCTTCGTCTCGTTGCTCTCCGTTGAAATCCGTCGGCTATCCTGAACCATATATAATACATCCATTCACCACTTTACACCGTACCGCTAAGCTTTGAACTCTCTTCACTTCAAGTAATAATTTCTATCTGTACTCGCTTTGTTATACATACATAATTCATGATTCACATGGACTTAAGAAACTGTTGCGGACATGCGGAATTCTCTCCATCTCCGGAGGTCTCACCCGGAAATAAATCATTTCTCCATGTTGCACATGAAGCCAGTTGGCTGTAGTGCCGTGAGACAACAAGCGCATCCAATTGTGGTGGCAGCCCACCGCAAAGTCTGTGTAACATCAAATTATTATAACCTCTCAGTCATACCAAACGGCATTTGCGCAGCACCCTCCGTCGACCAGGTCGATGTGAGCCACGGCAGTGGCGTTTGATGCGTCGTCCAGCAGCTGCCAAATCTCGACAAACCCGACGGATGTGTCCGTGATGGCGGCAAACTCATCCGCAAACGATGCGGGGCTTACAGCGTTGGAGGTGCCCCCCGAGGTTGTGGTGGGGGTGACGAAGAGCTGGTTTGCGATGGAGCCGTTTCCGTTTAGGCTGAACACGGAAAGGTACCCCGTTTCGTTGGTTTCACGGGACCGGGTTGTCGCCCAGAGGTAAGTCGCGTTGGCGGACACCTGGACTTCGTCAGCCCAGTGCGTGCTCGAATCGGAATCTGTATAAGGTGTCGCATACGTTAACTTGGTTTGCTCGCTTGCTTGGCTGGAGCAACTGATGGTGTCGTGGGGTGCTTACCTGGTGGGAGAAGAGAATACGAGACATTGAAGTAAACGGGCTGATGGGTTTGCCCGTCGATGCTGTACTGCGCAACCTCGTTCGCTTCCTGAAACAAAAATTTGAAATTTAGTCTTGAGTCAAAAAAAAAAAAAAGCATTTCATCCGTTTTACCTCTAAGATGACAAACAAGTATTCGCCATTCGGATGGACTGTTAGATGCCTGGGATTGTTTCCTTCCGCAGGTGCGTCTAACACTCCAATATCGGTCAGTTCTCCGGTGGCGATGTCGACGCCGAATGTCCAGATCTTGTCGTCGCTGTCATCTGCAGCATAGAGATACGTGCTATTGGGAAGAAGAGCAAGACCGTGGACGCCAGAGGAACCCGATGTGAAGGTGTAGTTTTGGGTAATGGATGAGAAGTCGGCCGGTATAACGGTTCCACAGTCTCCAAAGGGTATTCCTGAATCCGGGAATGTGAGCGAAACAATAGGCAGGATCGCGCAACATACCGTATACGGTGTAGGGCTCGACCTTGGAAGAGGTGATAAATATAGCTCGAGTGGATGAGCCTGATCAGAGGAAATGGGTCAGGTCATAGAAACAATGTACGTCGTAAAGAAGTAAGCGCACAGTTGCTCTCAAGAGGGACGGATGCATTATACGTGACGCTGGTACTGTTCACCACATTGAAGTATCCGTATGCGCTGTCGCTTGCCGTGTAAAGGCTTTTCCGGTCATGCTGCAGAAAGGTGGATGGTAAGACAAGAGAACAGCGCGAGGTACATGAACACCTACGCTCAGATTTATCCACGGATGTTCACTGGGTGTCGTGATGTTCGCAGCAAGAGTCAGCGAGTAAGTCTCGTCGTCGAACTCCAGTGCATAAATCGCATGGGTGGAGAAAGTTCCAACAAAAAGATGGTGGACTGCCGCTGAACAGAAGCTTGATAACAAGAGAGCTACTGCGACTCTTGACAGGATCATGAGATAATGCAGAGAAGGACTGGTATCGCGGCAGACTTTTATACCCTGCTGGTGGGCTATTAATAGTATCTTCAACCAGGGAGTAAAAGTTATATAAAAATAAAACGTGAGTACGAGAAAATTCGCAGCACTTACGACAATAATTGCCTATTGGCACTGCTGCGCATGGTTTTTTCACCATAACGTCCCTAAGGCATCACTCGTGAATATTCCTACTGAACCTTGAGAATCCATGTGCCAGTGATGTGCGAACGTCGGTATGGAGAGAACAAGCCTACGGAGTTGCCACTGTCCGCAGTTCGTCAACCAATGGGACAATTGCGGTTACTAACATGACATCTTCACAGCGAGGGCTCGCACTCTTAGGTCACCGTCGACGGGCAATTGGCACTAGAGTGTCTTTGAATTTTCTGAAGAGTAAGTCGGCATGTCTCTATACGCTTCCTTGAAACAGTTGCAATAGGTTAGTTTTGGAAAGAATAGAATAACACGAGGAGAGGATCTACTCCAAAGACGCGAGAACTGCGGTAAATACCTCATTTGTGCCGGTCCCTGGAAGATGAGCATCAGAGTCGTCTAGGATACGGACACCATCTGAGCAATTTGAACACATTAGCTTGTTAGTACAAACAGAGGCCGATCCCGGTAGTTCTTGCGTAGCTGGTTAGCTCTGAGCACCGTATTCTTGAACAGGCACTTGTCCTCGCAAAGTATGTCAAACCAAGGATAGGTCGGATATCTTCCTTGGTTAGGAACGAGACCACCTGTAGACGTGTCAATTACATATCAGCGAGGAGCTTGGAATAAGGGCCCAAAGCTCACCGACTTATCGCCAGGTCCCCTTGCATCCCAATTGACGCTGTCTTGACTCTTTGGAAAGGATGTCCCTGTACATGTATCACTGTATAGCGGAGAAATCACGTCTTCTTCCCAAGCTGAGGATCGTAGCAAGCAGAGGCGGTCTTGTTGTTACCTGGACCTCAGTAAAGAGTATGGACAGAGACGCATTGACCACTGAGGACAAGAAGAAAGAAAAGAAGAAGGCATTGGGTCCAAGCCGTCGGATTTTGCGTGATTAAGAGATGAGCTTTCCTTTAGCCCGGTAGTGGTGACGATAAGAGTAAAAGCCAATATGATTCCAGGTACTAGAACAACTTTGATCCGCCCATCGTGACCAGGAAGATGGTTAGCGGCCTCGCTCCAACTGGTCCCTCCAATTGTTACTGGCAGTCACTTTAAGCTTTCATATAACGCGCCGTTGCTTAAAATTGGGGTCAAGATGCAATAGTTGGTGGGACTGGGTTTTCTATACAGCGACGAGCCATATGCCGTAGGTGAGAAGCAAGGAACAATATTTGGGAAAAAAGGATGTGGCACATACTGTGGTCGCCGGCGGAGGTGAGATGCGATCCATTTTGGCGGTCCTTGGGTGAAAATTAAACTTGAGCGTTTGAACACCGAAGTTACCGAAGCAGCCACTAAATTGACATCGGGCCGACCGTTCCCGACTACCTACTGCTCGCATACTGCCCATTCCACGACGAACACGGGTGAAGAACCATGACTCAGGGCTAGGAGTTAAGCAGGATGGAAGGGGCTTCAAGAACTCTGAGGAAGCTGATAGCGACTACCTACGAGCAGGCGAGAAGAATTTGGTTTCCTTTGTACCATTGGGCTTTCCGACTCAACGATGCCGACAACAGGAGCTTATATGTCGACGAGCACATAGTAAACGAAACTCAGAAATGGTACAATGTGTCGACCACGAACACTTATGTAGCTATAGCCACCGATGACTTCCATTTTGTTGGCGTGTTCATCCATGCTGTTCTACTGGTAGGCACTCGGTCCTAAACTTGATTCAATGTGCGATAAAGAAGAAGGCCACTTTCTGGGACACGTGTCCCACTGGCAAATGGGTAAGTGACTGTGTGAACCTAACCAAAAGTTCCCAGCCGCCCTACAGAACCGAAGGCATTTTCCCTTGAAAACCATGAATGAGAAGCAATGTATCATGAGGCTTCCCAACATTTGATCATTATCAAGCCGGTACACGGACATACTTTCTCACCGACCAGTTACTCTCCGAGCCTGTGCGTACCAATGCCTTCAATTCCGCATCAAACCCATATCGCTGACCAGGTCTTCTTCGAAGCTGATCCAAACATGCTGTCTGTTATGCTTCGGAATATAACTTGTGACCTGACGTCCCCGGCCTCAACACTGGCGCCCCAAATGTCGTCTCTGCTTATCTCGATACCGCTAACTGATATTCCCTCTCTACTGGGAAGAACACTCGGAGCAGTTTTTATTGCGGATATTATAGCTTCAATGTTCGCGCCCTTGCGTTTACTAGTAAAATTCACTCCTGATGCTCACTCGATGCTTTAGCTTCTATGGAATAACCATTCTACAGACCGTCGTCTATTACAAACAATATCCTGAAGATCCGTGGTTCCTTCGATATGCGGTACGCTCTCACATCGAACTTGTCTCACATTTTGTGAAATGCAAACAGATCGCCTTACTATGGTGTGTTGCCGTAGAGTTGGAGGCCGACATCAGGATGAACATTAATACGACTCAATCTACAGGATATTCGATACCCTTCACGTTGCCTTGAGTACCCACGCACTTTATTTCTACCTTGTCAAATCGTCTGGAAACTATCTTGCCCTATTCGGAATTGTTTGGTATGTCAATCAAAGCCTTGGGTCCGTCGAGTTCTGACCTTGATTGTAGGAGCTTTCCTGTAACTTTCCTTCCTCGTTGTGTTTATCTGTATGAATCTAAGGCTCTCCCTGTTAGCTGCAGATCCTGCTCAATGTGCGTCTCGGTTTATCCTTTCATAAGTCATACTTCACCTTTATACAGATGTTGATTATCCCTTGTGTTCAAATGTGCGTTTCATTTGACTCTGGTGTTTGGAAAGACTCAGCCAGAGGTACCGCAGATTATACGCCGTCAGAATATGGAAACGTATGTCTTCATTCCTTCAGGTCGTTCAAATGAACCTTAATCATCATGATCTTATAGTCGGTAGTCACTTCCATGTCGTCTTGCCACGCTTTATCGTACGTGTTTCTTCCTCTCCATAATACCTATATCAATTCGAAATTGATATTTGACGCTTAGTTCCTTGCTGTCGCAGCTACATTCGGTGAGCTTTTCCTTGTCTATAAGGACGAGAAAACAACTCAAGTTTATTACAGGCGTAGGAGTCTGTAAGCCCCTCCGCTTCTGTAGTTATTGTGCAGCACTGACTCAAGGATGACGTTTCAGATGTCACATACGCTGCGTAAGCACTCTGAAAACCATCGCTGTTTCCTTCGTTGATTACATCGTCAGATACACCCTGAGAAGCTTTGTGAACATCCCGGACATGACGGTAGGCCTTTGGCTCTTGATTCGGACAGGTGCAAGGATCTCATCCTGATAGGTATCCATATATACGAATTTCTCCACCATCTCTGTTGCCGATTTCGTCATCGCCGGTGCGATGTGCTTTTATCTGCACAAGGGCAGGTCGATGACCAGCATCTCCAGGTGCATATTTCGCAGTCATAGTAAAGTATATCTATCTGCTCATAGACTAACGGGACTTCTTAGTACTACTAAGATAATTGTGAGATTAATGCGGCTCGCAGTGATATCTGGACTGGTGACGAGGTATGGATCTCAAGTATGCAATGTGTTGCAAACTAATCATCAGTGGACTTAGCTTATGCTCCCTTTTTACTCTCATTGCAGTGATTACTCTTGTTCAGTATTCAATCTTCCCAAATCTGATCCCAGTTTACAGTACATTGCCTGGCCTGAATCTCTCATTTTTGAAGCAATCAACTTTGTTTTGCCAAGGCGTTAGTATATACATCTTCTTCACCAGCTTCAAAAAACTGAAGTGTCACCAATAGTGTATATAAACTCTCTACTTGCCATGCAAGTCTAGCCTTACCACCCTTTTGTTTGCTAACTCTTTTCCCAGGCTCAATTCACGCAGGAGTTCGATGTGGTCTGTTGAAAAAGGACATCACGTTAACAAAAAGATAATGAGATTTGCTACCCCTGTCGCTGGAAGTGGGACTGCTGATTCTGGAGAGACAGTATGTACAATCTTTTTTGCGACCAAGACCAACTACCTGAAACTGTTGTTGAGGATATCACCATATCAGATCTCTCTGCAGCTGAAGCAGAGACAGTAAGTACAATGTGCATATTGACATTTCATTTATCTGAACTTTTCTTTCAGAATAGCACATTGCCTCTCCCTGCAATGGAAGGAAATCGGTCATGGTTTGAGTAGCATGGTAACATAGTTCACCCTATTTAGTTTAATTCTCTCTCTTTCTGTCCAAATATGACTAGTTTGTAATTAGACGTTGATCCAGATGCTAGTGCTTTCCACTAGAAGATGCTTGCAGCACAAGCACGAGTGAGGGTTCACTCCCCTGCTGCTTCTGTGATAAGCTGACGATGGTGTCCTAGGCAAAACACATTCGGAATAATCCATAGCAGTCAGTTGCGGAGGTGCCAGTGGAAAGAATATTCATTCCCCTACGAAACAATAATAACTTCTATTCATCATTTAATTAACTGTGGCAGACTGTGAGAATATCGAGACAAGGAAAGTATTGCCTTCAAATTGTAGAAATTGTACCATAACCAATGTCTTGCATTTTGGCTGACTCTTTTATTTGTCAATCACCATATCTACTCATAGGACCAAGTAACTTCGATAACCCCCATATCAAGTGTGCCAAGCTGGGTAAATGCACCACTGGAGAGGTCAATGTGGCTGTCCCCGCAGTCGGGGCATAGGTCAACCACGACGGCATCCACCCAGAGGCCGTTGTCTGAGTCTGTAGTCATTTAGACCAAATACTTAAGAAATAACATTGAAGGACATACTGATGACACCAATGTGTCTCCAGCAATTGGCACCATCGGCATAAAGGCTGGGAGGAAGAGCCACGACCAGGACGGAATTCTGGCTAGGTGCACCGCAAGCACCGTACCGGCTGTCAGGCTCATACCAAGTAGCTACAAGACAAAAATGGTGAATATACGGTTGAACGAACAACAACTTGGCTCCTTACCAGTTCCGTACCATACTTGAGCACTAGCAGTGGAAGCACATAGCGAAAAGACGGTAAATACCACTTGTCTGAGAGAGAACATGACTTTCCGATGTTCGAGTGACTGTGTAATTAGTCACTGGAAGAGATGACACGTACACCAGATGAGACCTTTTATGCGTTTTCCACTTTCGCCAGGGCCCAACGTATTCGTCATTGATCCAGGAAGCCCCAGAAGGACGTGCTTGTATACGTCCACCCTACATATTTCTTTCGTGTCCCTGCATATTGTGACTTATTAAGGGAAGAAGGAAGAGATAGACGCGTCAGGTCCAGGAGCCCACACGGTGCAGTGCACTCGATGCCCACGTACAGACCACCAGCGTGCGCGTTGTGGCAGACAATACAGGCATGTGTTTATCCTATGCCCTGACTCGGCAAGAGGACATCCACGACGGATCACCATCATCACAGTAACGTCTTTGTTCCTCGTTCCTTGGTCTTCGGCATAGAAAACATATCAGCATATACACACGCAGGTACCATCATGATGGCACACGTACATGAGCCCTTGAAGATGTCCCTACGCTGGACTGGTAGCTTTCTAAGAGAAGAGACCGTTGAACCAGAAGGCTGTTTCGATACGATGCTCCGACAACGACGGAGAGGGAAGACCTGGTAGGGATTTCGAGTTGACTTCCGCAAGAAATTACGTAGACGAATAATTGTGCCGGAAGCTACATATCGGTGGGACCTCATCAGAAGAAACCTCTATCGACGTACGTCACGATAGACAAGTCTCCTAGAAAAGGCTTGTCAGAATTTTTAGGGCATTTCGAACCTGCGGTGGTGCAATGGGATGAACGTTCTTGCCCGAATCGATTGATCGCTCAGCACGGTGAGCAGCTTCCCCCAAGGAAAATACGGTAGTTGCAAATAGACAAATAAAACCGAAATTACGGTGACTTGTAATTTCGGAGGTTTGGATGGAGTTTTCGGTGCTAGGGATCGAATAACACGGCATGGAATCGATGTTTCCGTCCCTTCTGATGGATGGTCAACCATGACCCGGGTTGGCGCCCGGCCATAATGACTTGCTTCTGCATCCTAACTGCCGTAAGGTTCAAAGCGTCAGTTACCACTTCGAAAGGCCAAAGGTCAGTGATTTCACTTGCATTAACTGCTTATATTCACGGTGGCCACCAATGCTACCCTTATGAAAGACCAAACAGTATACATTTGCTTCGATAGATCACGGGATAGCCATCTGGGCGAATGGTCGACGCTTATCAATAACCAACGGCAGCCCTTCCAAGATCCCGACAAGGCCCCCTTCTAGTTAAATTCCTTGGAGTGCCCACCGGGTTCAGTGTACTTTGGGAGGAACAGCTCGTCAGTCGCAGCTGCGAAAAAAAAGCACCATCAGTAAGAAAATTCCCATGCATGGGAACACAACAGACCTGGCGATTGGGCTTTCTCCGGCACCCAGATCTCAAACGGCGATGCAGCTTCAGTGGGCGTAAGGCCTTGCGTAGATTCCCAATAGGTGTCCATACTGAATTCCGATGATGATGACTGAAAAGAAGTCTGAGAGCAGCATCAAATCCGCGGCCTCCATAGCGTCTTCGGAACCTCCAGCGATGGCTACCCCACTGGAGAATCATTGACCGCACGGACATGACCAAACGTAGAGTAGCTTTTGGATCATTGGGTCTTACCCCCATCGCCCATCACCGGACGTCCTGCTTGCAGTTTTTTCATACTTGGAAGTTTCTGCTAGGAAGTTGTTCGGGCGAAACAGATCTCATCGAAAGCGTTTCCACTGTGACTTGATCATGTCGATGAGGTCAAAACTGCTTAGGACAAGACTTCGCATTGCCGGGACTGATCGTCTATCAATTTCGGGCTCGTGCTCAGCCATTGACTCCGAAGAAGCGTGTGGGAAGTCTTCAACATGCTTCACTACGTCGTGATAATTTCCATATGCTGAGCGATGGCGGCAGCGGTAGAGAAGAAATCACCCTCGAGATTGGATTTAGTAAACGAAACGGCTACGATGCGAAAACGGACCTGTAACCCATTGCAAAACGAACGCATGCCCGGTGCGCTATGACAACCGTGTTCTTGACATCATCTCTTGGGAGGATCTATCAATGCTATAAAACCTACCACCGTCAGGTCAGAGTTGAGGCCAAGAATATTTGATCCTCCAAGAGGGAAAGACCCGGATTCGACAAAAAAGTCTGTCAGAAGCTTGGCACCATGAATGATCTCCTTCGCTGTGAGGAGAACAAAGTTGGCCGTTTGACGCTAATTGCTCTTATATTGCCGACAAAAGGTCTCCTCGGGCCTCGTCAATTAAGTCAGTCGATGCCTTCGAATCCATTATGTGGCTCCACCCGTGTGATATTACCTCAGGGGCCTATGGCGTTTTAGACACCCCGACAACGATGAGAACCGGACTAGACTTGCTCCTTCGACCAATGAAACATGATACGTTAAAATAGCCATTGGAAAATATGGACATTGATGTGATCAGTTTCTCTTGGGGGAAGCGCTGGTAGTAGTTTTACGGCAAACTTGTTCTCTATACAGATCATCAAAATCGACACGGTTATCAAGGAGAGGCGCATACCGGAGTTGAAGGAAAGCTTCGCATTGTTCTCGATACTCTCTGAAATCAGTATCTAAACGTACTCCGTGTCAGTAGAAAGGTTAACGTCATATCCAAGATGCATAGTCCTAGCATCCACCGTGAAGCTCCCGAATCTCCACAGGTAACTCGACATCTGTATTGTCGAAAGGTGTGCCGTTACGATTGTGGCCAAAACACCTCTGTACCCGGCGGTCCCATGACTAACTGCAGCCACTCTTGCTTCCGAGATGGTCATAAGCTCGTCCCCGACAGCGGAAATGAACAATGAATTATCCTCCAGACACTGACCGTCATCCGTACCTATAAACGACTACGTAAGACAGTTTGCCCCTCTACTGACCTTAACGACGTTAGGATGGACAAGTCTCCTTGAAAAGACAGTGCAACGGAAAGGTGGTTTGAGGGAAGCGCTTGTGGCCGCCAAATGTACGCTTATGAAGGACAAAACAGTATAAATTTACTTCGATAAATCACGGTATAGTCATCTGGGCGAACGGTCGACGTTTGTCAATAACCAACGGTGGGCCTTCCAAGGTCCCAAGCAGTCCCTTCCAGATGAACTCCCTGGGGTTACCACCTGATTCTGTGTACTTTGCGAGGAACAGCTCGTCAGTCGCGGCTGCGAAAAAGAACACGATCAGCAGGACAATTCCGATGCACGGGAACGGAACACGACGAACCTGGCGCTAGGGCTTTTTCCGACATCCAGATCTCGAACAGCGATGCGGCTTCAGTGGGCGTAAGGCCGTCCGGCAGTTGTAATGGAAGAAGACCCGAAGCATACTTTCGGAGAGGACGGGACTGCTTGTCGTAAGGACTCGAGGCCCGGTCATTGAAGATGTCCAGTTCTAGACGAAGATCCTCTGAAAGAGGATACTGGGTGTCAGTGGACATTATAGCTCCCACAACAGCTCCCCTGGCCTAGAAAAGAGTCAGCTACGAGTAGGAGTGATGAAGATGAAGAAGATGATGACATACAAATGTTCGCCTGCCTGATGCGTACTCCATGATAAGTCGGGGCATCGAAAGGTGATAAGAACGGATGGACGCGAAATGAGGATCTCGATAGGCGGTGCGGCAGTAAAGCGCCTGGAAGCCATCAACAGCCAACAAGACAGGATGTTGCTTTTGCTCCCCTAGCTCGGAGAAGAGCTCGTCGAGAATGGCTGGTGCTATGGCTTTATCGGCGAGGCCGACCTCGATAAGCGTGGTTAACGGGGAACCAGCTTCAACCTTGACTTTCTCAAACGCGTGGGTTTTCTGTGTCGGAATGGATTCCAGACGAGATCTGTTCACAATGAGAATACGCCGGAGGGTTTGATGTGCATAATTGGGCTGCACGTATGTTTGTGTCCGGAGGTCATAAGTATGCAGAGTCGTTGAGTTCACAGTGCTGGCAGCTTTAAAAAAAATTAGCCAGCGAAGCAATGAAACTTTGGAGCAGGCCAACCTCTAGGCACGTATATGACTACCCAATCCTGCGCGTGGCAATATTGGACAGACTGAATCAGAAGGACACTCTTCCCGGTCCCCGCTCGACCGGCTGGGAGGTATGTTAGATTGATGACGCGGTTTGGACAGTGACCTACTGATGACGATTCTATGCCGTTCGCTCCCTTCATGCTGGGCGTGTCCGTTGAGTATACGCACCATGTCAACCGTCGATTGTCGTATTATTGAACAAGGACGAGACAGTATTCGGTGCTGGAAGCACATGAGAGTGTGCTAGAATTCTGAGAAAAAGGGAACGAACCTCGAGGAGCGTTGGCTTGGGCGACCCATAATACCGCACTGGGTCATTTTCCGTAGGTACAAACAAGGTAGCTTGGCCAATCATGTCCTCTCGTATCATATCTGGTCCGAAGGGAGGGTAATCAAGCGCTGGTCGACTGCTAGTCTCAAAGAGCTCGTGCTGAAGTTTCGACTCTGGCATTGGCCGGAATATCTGGCGGAGGGAGTTAGCCGTAGCACACCACAGTACGACAGATACGCACTCCATGACGGTGGTCCCTGCGAAAAAGTTTGCCCTTGTCCTTTGGTCCTTTCAGCTTCCATGACGCCGTACCTCCTACGATACTTGGGTGAGTTTTGGCTTAAGGCAGTCACAATGATACTGACTTGCTTGTGGGACCGAGGGAACGTCCGCGTAGTGTCGTGACTGCATAAGCGCAACTCCATGATTGATGAAAGGTCGATATGCGGAGTACGATGTCCCTGTGCGAGCCAATATCGCCTACAAATAATGAGGCAGAGAACAACGGCGAAGGACACGAACATACTGGCGCCATCTGCTCACCAAGACTGCTGCAAAAAGAAAGTAGGACTAATATTCCTTTCCCCTACAATATAGAGAAATATGGGTAAATATGTAGTCGACCTCACGGCCGGGAGGACGTCGATGAATTCGGGACGATAAACTTCGGAAAGGCGTCGAAAACGGCCGACGGTCACAGCTCACGTGATTATGTCACCAAGGTTTGCTTTATTTGTCTGGACCCTCGAATGATTTGAAATTCTATAAATATACTCCACCAGCTGCTGTGCTGAACTTCCTTTTACCGTCGTCGATGCTATGGAGGTGCGATAATTTCTTCTTCACTGTAACATTGCTGATGATGAACTCACAGTCTGTTCTGGACTTTTCGCGGGACTTCGATGTCGCTTCTCTGGATAAGGTTGTCATGACCTTTTACTCCGGCCAAGGCGAAGACGTGCGTACTGTGGTAATTTTCGTGTTGGGGGTTGAAGAGCATTTCAATTTGCAGGCAAAGATCGCTCAGAAAGTACTGACACAATTTGAAGAGCACCCGGATGCATGGACTCGCGTACCCGAGATCTTAGAGACGGCGTCGTTCCCCCAGACGAAGGTGCGCCATCGATTTCGCTTCCTTTGTTTCTAGGCTCATTTGGTGTAGTTCATTGGACTTCAAATATTAGGGAAATTAGTATCGACGCGATGGAAGACGCTGCCAGAGGGACAACGGCAAGGTGCGTTTGACTAATCCTTCACCTGAAATCTACATTCATTTTGTTAGGGATACGGAATTTCATTATATCGGCAACGGTCAAGGTCACATCCGATGAGGCACTTCTACGACGAGAGAAATTATATGTCAACAAGCTCAACCTAGTGCTTATTCAGGTAAGCTTTGTCGGCCCGTTTTGAGCGCCATTAATGCCACCTAGGTTCTGAAACAAGAATGGCCCCATAATTGGCCCAACTTCATTCCTGAACTCGTCGAATCTTCGAAAACCAACCTCACGCTATGCGAGAACAACATGACTATCCTCAAGCTTCTTTCCGAAGAGGTCTTCGACTTTTCCGCCGAACAAATGACCCAGGCAAAGATCACCAGCCTCAAACAGCAGATGTGGAATGAATTTTCCGAAATATTCAAGCTATGCTCCGAAATTCTGACCGAAGCAAACAAGGTGTCACTCATTAAGGCCACACTCGAGACCCTATACAAGTTCCTAAACTGGATTGCGCTGGGGTATGTTTTCGAGACCCAGATCATCGAGCTGCTTATCAATCGCGTAAGTCATATCGTCAATCTGTAACAATTTTGATCTCATGGTCCAACAGTTCCTCGAGCCGCCGGACTCCCGTAATGTTACGCTCAGATGTCTTGCAGAGATCGCGCGTCTTCCTGCCCCGCAGTACAACGACCGCGTCATCTTTGTCTACACGTCGGTCATGGCTGCCGTAAGCCGTATGATCCCTATACATGCGAACATTGCAGAAGTGTACAAAAATGCCAGTCCATCCGACGAGGAACTTGTACTGAACTTGGCGCTCTTCCTCACCAATTTCTTTGGTGAGCACCTGGAGCTTGTCGAAAACGATACCCACAGAGAACTCCTTCTCAGCGGGCATGCATACCTCGTCAAGATTTCTGCTGTGGAGGAAAGAGAGGTATTCAAGATCTGTGCAGAGTACTGGGCTAAACTGCTTTCGAATTTGTATAATGAGGTTACGGCGCTTCCTATAGGCAACCTGAGTCTGAGTCTCGCCGGTATACCGCACGTTCTAGGCGATCTCAAAATGCGGAAAGATATTTATGCCGAGATTCTTTCGAATTTACGCCTGGTTGTCATCGAGCGTATGGTCAAGCCGGAAGAGGTGAGTTAATCTTTACATGCCGTGCTCCTTCAGTTTAACTTGATTCCTTCCAGGTCCTCGTCGTCGAGAACGATGAGGGTGAGATTGTTCGAGAACATCTTAAAGAAATCGACACCATAGTCCTTTACAAGTCCATGCGCGAGCTTCTCATCTACCTCACCCATTTAGACGTGGTGGACACAGAGGCGATACTTACGCAGAAACTTGCTAAGCAAGTTGACGGGACTGAGTGGTCATGGCAGAACCTCAACACGCTTTGCTGGGCGATCGGCTCGATTTCTGGTGCCATGAGTAGGTATCGGTCACCTTCTATCTTCGCTCTATATTTATCAGCATTCTCAGATGAGGACACTGAAAAGCGATTCCTGGTAACGGTAATCAAGGATCTCCTAGGATTGGTCGAACAAAAAAGAGGCAAAGACAACAAGGCTGTCATCGCCTCGGACATCATGTACATTGTCGGGCAATACCCCAGGTTTCTTAAAGCCCACTGGAAGTTCCTGAAGACTGTCGTGAACAAGCTGTTCGAGTTTATGCACGAGACGCACGAAGGTAACGTTCACTGTTCATGTTTGCTTCTGTTTGCTGATTAAATACAGGTGTACAGGATATGGCTTGCGACACCTTCATCAAGATCGCACAGAAGTGTCGTCGACACTTCGTCATGCAGCAAGCGGGCGAGAAGGAGCCTTTTGTCAACGAGATTTTGCGATCATTAAATCGCATAACGGTCGATCTTTCGCCCCAGCAGGTAATGCAAAGTTTAACTATCCTTCTTTTCGAGTAACATCGAACTCTTCGTTCAGGTGCATACATTTTATGAAGCTGTCGGGTATATGATTGCGGCGCAACCTAATAAGTTTCACCAAGAAAAGCTTCTGGCTGAGCTGATGGATCTACCCAACACTGCCGTGTGTGCCTCAAATGCTCCGTTCCTTCCATGTAGCTGACACTGATGCTTTGTAGTGGGATACGTTGATGGTCCAAGCAGCCCAAAGCGCCGACGTTCTTTCCAGCATGGACAACGTGAAGCTATTCTCTAATGTCCTCAAGTCAAACGTTTCGGCTTGTGTATCCGTGGGGCCATTTTTCCTTCCCCAGCTTGCTCGGATATTCGCGGATATGCTGGGACTTTACAAGGCCGTAAGCGGGATCATCAGCGAGACCGTTGCTAGAGAAGGTACGCAAGTGTGCTCTTCTTTTTTGTAACTACAGAATGACCTATCGCGCCGTTTAGGTTCCATCGCCAGCAAGAAGACCCATATTCGTCACCTCCGTACGGTGAAGAAGGATATCTTGAAATTGATGGAAACATATATCCAGCGAGCTGATGACCTCCAGTCGGTCAATAATTCCTTCATCCCGCCCTTGTTGGATGCGATCTTGGGCGATTACAATCGGAATGTACCAATTGCTCGCGATTCAGAGGTGTTGAATTTGATGACTGTCGTAACTAATCGCCTCGGGGTGCGGAACAGCCTCTATCCATCCTCGAATAATGCTAACTTTGGAGTCCAGCAACTATTGACCCCGCAAGTGATACCGATTTTCGACGCCGTGTTTGAATCAACACTGGCTATGATAACTACCGATTTTACGGAGTTCCCGGAACATCGCCTATGGTTCTTCAGGCTTCTCGAGGCCATCAACAGAAACTGCTTCCCCGGTAAGGTTTTGCCGTAACTATGGTAATATCGATTGACCGACATTTCCGAAGCTCTTCTTCAGTTGCAACCGGACCAGTTCAAGATGTTCATGAACAGTGTATTTTGGGCTATCAAACATACCATGCGTGATATCGCAGATGTCGGCCTAGGCAGTACGTAATTTCATTTAGTTCATTTTTCGCCACGACAACTGACGTTCTGCCCCAGTGCTCAGCGAGCTGATTACGAAGTTCTCCCAATCCCCACCTGAAGTCGCGGGGCCCTTCTTCCAGCAATACTTCACCACGATCATGCAAGAGATATTCTTCGTACTCACCGATTCGGAGCATAAGAGCGGGTTCACCGCGCAGGTGGCGATCCTGGCGAAGCTCTTCCTGTTTGCCAATACAGTGCTGGAGAATGTACCTCTGTTCGAGGCCGAACGAATTGATAGAACGAACAGGATTCTGCTGCAGCAATACCTGGCTAATCTGCTTGGAAGCGCGTTCCCACATATGCAGAAGACACAGATTATCGAATTCGTTGGCGGATTGAACGAGTTTTATAGCGACGGAACCAAGTTTAGAGGGGCTGTGAGGGATTTCCTCATTCAACTAAAGGAGTTCTCTGGGGATGAGCTGTATATGGATGAGAAAGAGGCGGAGGCGCTAAAGAAGGCGGAGAAAGAGAGGCAAGTTGCAATGAGTATACCTGGGATGTTAAAACCATCACAGCTGGAAGAGAAGGAGGAGAATATATAGATGTTGAAGGGTGACGCGGTATCTAAGTTCCTTGCTTTGCTCTTGCTATCATCTGTAATATGTATCTTTCATCTTTTACCAATGTATCCTGAATTAAGCTATGTATGACCGAATTAGTATGTACAGTGGCTCCTAGCCGTGCAAGCCCGCAGCGGATCATAATATGCTATTCTATGTACGTGCATTTATTCACTTAGGGTCAGAAGTCTTTCATTTTACTCGACGCCTTCCAAAGCTACAACACCATCCTCCAAGACTCAAAACTTTCGGACCAGGACACAAAGATTTGATATCGACCCGTACGGAAGCTACCACCGCCACTAACATCATCATACGCCACGGCAAGTACAACTTGGCCAAACTGGACGCTACTTATTTTAGAGAATGATATTAGAACAGGGGATAATATCCATTGTCTGTACATTAAACATTCGGCAGCAAGTAACCGGGGGTGCATGGTATTGTACAGGTAGCAATGCAATGATTCATATATTGACCGTGATGAGACTCGCAGTGACATATGCCTTAAAAGAATCCTAGAAGCGGTCAACGAGGGAGTAGTGTCTCGAAGAGAACGAGCTTACATCCTTCGCATACGCCTCTAATAGCATTTGCACCCTCTCTTTGCTCCAGCCATATTTCGTCTCCATCTTCGTCCTCAACGCACCAGGAGCAGTGAGATACCTTGAAACTCGGACCTTTTCTCCTGGTGGCATAGAATTCCATGCCGCTATCGACTGCGGGAATGGATACGTGGATTTCACGCCCCCCCATGCACCTCCATCCGTTTGATGTACTATAGGCCCTGGAGTATACATACCAGTAGACGGCCACGGTGGGGAGGCTTTCACCGGAAATGAATCGGGATCACATCGTCCCTGCAATATCCGCCAAGGACTGAGACGAACTAGACGGGCTTCGCGTTCTCGTCTGATATCTTCGTTCCAAGGTTGTATGAAGTAACTGTGCATGAAACGGTTGTAGGAGAGAGACTGAAATGAACAGAAAGAAACGTCAGTAAAATACTTGATGGCTGCCTTCCTTCAATGGGAGGCTGGGTTAATAGGCCGACCATTAGAGATCAGACCCACGCCAGTCACTCTGCAGCACCTCTTACACATTTCAAGGAGCGTGCGAGTAATCACTCACCTCTATTTGCCCGGCAACAGCTGATTCTTGCGGACCGTTTTCGCAGCCGGGAAGGTTAACTTGTGTCTCATCAAAAGAGTGGTACCGTCCCAATGCGTCGTCAAAATATTCTTCAGTATGCTTGTCGTATAATCGGCTAAGATTTCGAGAATGCTCATCCTCGAGTTCAGCGGTACGCTCCTTGATATAGTTAAAATCACGTGCTGATTGCCTTAGGTCAGCTTCCATGGCTTCTAAACTGACGAATTTTGGGAAGCATAGAAAGATGAAGACAAAGTCTGAATAACTTACGATGGAATTCCGATATTTTGATTTGCTACAATATCAGAGGCAACGGCATCCAATCTTTCAAGGCGGTCTTGGAGTCGAAATTCTGCCCGCTTCGTAGGAAGAATCCGGCCCCTCGAGATTGGGGGCAAATATGGATTGCTGTACATGTACTCCTGCGATATCATGCCTTTTTGTCACACTAAACTTTCGGGGGAAAGATGGATATCGACCTGTAACGGGTGTTGATGGTGGTTGAGACTAAGCCTAATTTGAAAATGGGTCTATCCGGCTCGGTCCGGTCTTCTTTTTCTCAGACTCCCACTGGTCTAAACTTCTATTTCTTACCTTGCTACTGGCAATTATTTTTCCTTCCGACTCGGACCGCTGCAGACTCGGATATTCTGGTACTTGTAGGCCGTATCGTCATTCAGCAATTTCGAAATGTCCTTTGCTTCAGTTCAAACCGTCGGCCTACTTCTCCATTCCGTGAATGCGAACCCATTTGGCTGTAGTCACAAATCATCATTTTTCAATATTCGTTCTCTGGAGTTACGCTCACTGTCAAGTATATTCAGTATGTGGTTCCACCTATGAGTGCTGATGGCTGTTTTATATCCAGATTACCTGATCCTTGTTACAGTCTGAGCTAATCGACGGTATACGTGTCTCTCGAGATATTTAATCTGTTGCTTGATGCCATCAGGCTGTCCAACACACCACAATTCTCAGCCCTCCGATTTCTCCCTCATTTCATTGGCCTACATGTCATGTTATACACTTTGACGTCAGTCGTCTACAGATTTATAATCCTAGTTCCTTGCTAGGTGCGCGAGGCACGCATCTATAATCCCATAATTTCTGTTACTCTTATCCATATGAAAGCAGGTCATATTATCTTTCTAGTACCATTCGAACGCCTACCGATTCCTTCTCATACCCAACATACCAATGATGTTTTCTGTCAAGCAATCATTCTTACTGTTCCGTCTGTGTCCATTTGTATGGTCAATGCATTGGCCGGAGAAGGTAAGTCTTTCTTCGGCAATGCCGCTCTTGTTCTGACCAGAGTTCCCAGCCATTCGGTACTCAGTACAGTCCCAACGGCATCCTGGAGGCCTGCGACACTCCTTTGCAAGACATCGACCACTTCGTCACGTTTTCTACACACCAATTCTGCCGAAAATGAAGCTGGCGGCGGAGGCTAAAAAGCATATATTAGGTATTATATGACTTCGCCGTCCAGATGGCATCTCCTTCATTCCCATGGCATTTGATGAAACAATAAAGAACAAAATCTCGACGGCAAAGGATGTGAGGTAGACTATTAATATAAACCCATTACTCATCTATACTCCCATGTCCCCCGAGAACGGCGCTCTGCTGTGCGCGTTGGAGCTAAGTCCCTCCATCTGTAACATCAGAACGAGGTAGTTACGGCAATGAGATGCTGTGAAAGGAGATGACCATGGGGTCCGTGTTCCAGTTCATGAAACTTCGCTGTTTTCTAACAGTGGATGTTATGATGGATACCATACACCCACTCACCTATGCTCGTATCTGTGGTACTAAGGCCGTCTACTATGTGGATAGAAGGCTGCTCACGGCATCATTGGAGCGCGGGGCGCGATAAACCTTATCTATCGTTCTTCATATTCATCAACTGGCAGCTGCAATGATCACTTCCGGTTTTCTCTCGTATAATTTCATGGCGCTGCAACATTGGTCTCTTGTCCAATGCCATATCCTGTACCGGATTTCCGTTCGATGGCAGCAGTGCATTCGATACCACGCCCTCCGAATGTCCGCGCGGTTCTCAAGTTGAACTATGCTGTGGTCCATCAGTATCACAAATATCACCTGCCTAAATTCGAATGGGATATTACAGTAATCATAGCGCAATAGGAATCGCTCTAACGGTTCTTTGCCAGAAGTGACACGAGCGGTCCAGGTAAAGAGTGGAACGACCCTTTGATGAGATTTATCAGATATCCACAACTGTCCTCTCATTCGAGGTGAAACGCGTTCAAAGTCTCTCTTCTTAAGCGGTGCACCTGTTGCCGACCGTCCTTGACCATGCGTACCGCTATGTACTTCGTCTTCTTGCCCATCATTGTGAATCTTGCTATGAAGCTCATCGTGTGGACTTTACTTGTGCCCCGTGAAACCCCCGTTGACTACAGTAAGTATTTTCATCTCGTACTGTGAATCATAAGTATGAGCCCGTATATTTATTGATTTTCTGCAGCTTACGACGATGACGACTTCCCTTATGAATGGCCTATTCCCAAACCAGACACCATCTTGCTTGCTATCGAAGATTCTTCTGCCCGATTCAAAATTCAAGGCGCAGATGCAGATGCGGAATGGGCCAGTCTCGTCCCAGGCGACGGCCTTCTTCATCTCGGTGACCGACAGCGTCCTTTTACGCTCGGAATGTTCCATCAGCTGCAATGCCTCAACATTCTTCGCAAAGGCATTCTCGAAACTTATCACTCATATCCCCTTTCTGACAGTGAACTTGTCGCTCACTGTCTGAATTACTTACGACAAATCGTAACCTGCCATTCTGACACCTCGCTTGAGCCAGCGACGGGTCGTAATGTGAAAGTCCATCCGGACGCTTATGTATGTAATGACTGGGAGGTTGTTTATCGAGAGGCAGAGCATAACCAGCGCGACTTTGAAGAGAATCGGAGGCGTCAGGACAAGAATCATTATGTCTCGCGTTAGATTTTGACTCTAGTTCTACTTCGTCAATATAACAAAGCACGAGCCTCTGAAATTTATACATAATGCTAAGATTCATCATAACAGTTACTCAAGTACTCAAGGACCATATAAATTTATAAAATTTACATAGAAAGCCGATAACCAAATCCTAAAACGAATAAATCCTAGGACCCTCAGCTCCAGAGACTAGGGCATAGTAGGAACTATTCAGTACCAAAAATATCTCCAGTCTTAAGCTCCGTCAACTTCATCCGAAGCCCTGTACAGTATCGCGGGCCCCATCGTTGGCTCTGGAAGCACACTCCGTGCTACTACGATCTTTATTTATCAAGCTGGATACAATTAGTGAACTCAAGTACTCACCACCTACTACTGCGTCAGGCTTGGATCGGCTAGGAGCGCAGAGTGACGACGTAGGCAGGAATGTCGCCACAAAAGTCATCTGAATTAAGAGGATGGGAATAACCGCATTCATTTTTCACTGACGTTGGTGGTATGCGGGAAGGATGGTAGATTGTACTGCCTGGGACTTCGAAGATACGAGCCTATATACTGTCTGAGTTGGCGGATGTCGGTTGTCACTTACAAACATAAACTAGAATACATTGACAGGACTTAGCAATGGGCGGCATAAGTATTACAGCCCGGTCTACATCATGATTGGATTAGGGCTACTCAAACGTTATCATGGATGGCAGACCGAGAATTATTTGTGCGCTAGTAATGGTACAGTACCTATTCCTGACACCTGGTCCGATAAGTTTCGATACTTACCCTTGATATCGGGCCGTCTTGATATCACCATCATGATGATTCCTCGGCAAAACTTCTGGGGTCTCAGCCACTTCCATTACCGATCATTCGATCATGATAACCAGAGATTCTATGCCTGAGACACATGAGCAGCGGCCGGGTATCAAGAAGTCACGTAGTCATCTTAAAAGAACATTTCTGGTTCTCTCGGATTTAGATACCGTCACCGGAATGTCCTTCTTTAACTTCCAAATTGTTTCCCCCACTTTTCTGACCAGTCTGTCCTTATAGTTGAATTATATTACTGAAATTAAATCTCTTATTTCAGGTATTCAGCTCGATGAGATCGTCGCGATTGCTATTCGAGCCTATGACACCAGTAAGTTATGAGCTCAAATAAACGGCGAATGATCTTTATATATGACCTTCCTTTCAGACCCCACTATCCGTGCAATGACTGGCGGAAACAAGGCTCTGTACGATCCTTTTTTAAGAGCCGTAACCCGGGCACTGCTACTCGAAGGCAAGGTATGGCTCGCTGCTTCGGATGGTAGGATCCTTGGAGTTCTTGGAGGCTTCGGTCCGGGGACATTTCTTTGGGCAACGTCAGTTTCTCTTGGACCACATATGTCATAGATGGTCATTTGCTCACGGTTACACATTGCATGCTTAGAGAGGAGCAACGTGCCTTAGGATTCAACAATGCCTATGCTCGCCTTACGGAAGAAACAAAATATTGGTGGCAGAATATTGTACGTTTTTGAACCAGGTAATCTTCGGCATTCGCTCAAGATGGGTTTCCTATTAGTATGGGCCGCAGATCAAGGAATTCATGGATAACGCTCTTGGGGCAACCGTCTGTGCAGCTCCGTCTGGATCTCTAAGAAATTTGACGCATATTTTAAGGCAAATCTTGATGGATGGATGACACCACTGTTGGCGGTAGATCCGCCATATCAGCGCCGTGGAATCGCGACCGCCATGTTCAAAGAAATGACCCAACAGGTGAGTCTTGAATATCGTAGCTATTTTCCGTTCTCCAGGCTTAGAACGCCCCTTAGGCAATCCAAGATAAGGCTATCATGATAGTGGGTGCAGACAGCGATCTCAACGTAAGTGACATTCTGTGCACAGAACCGCCTGGGAATTTGTGAAAAATAAACCTAGGTCGGCATCTATGAGAGTTTCGGATTTGAACTTAAGGGTAGGACTGTTCTTCCGAGCTCTGTCAAAGGGGAGAGCCAGCCACTTTTTGCATTGAAGAAAATTCCTTAATGCAGTGTCTAATCATAATTTTCAATGTTGTAAATAATCGATCCATACACATGAAATTGACATAACTGAAGAACGAGCAATAAGAACAAGTTACCCAAGTCATGACCTTTTGTTGGAGGATATCCATATGTATACCCATACCTTTACCTTTTCGATCGTCACCTGTTCTCTTTTGATTATCACCTATTCTTACTTACCACATACACACACCCCCTGTTGTTACCCGATCACCTATATAGCCTGGCCATAGATGCCTGTATACCTCAGTTGTTTCACCTACACTGTGCCTGACTGAGGCATGTATACTGTTATCATGTCCCTTACTATATTACTCACCATCATTCGTAGACTCTTATTTATATTCTTCTGTAAATAGGTACAGTACTTATCCAATACAGTTGTTTCACCTATGCTGTGCCTGACTGAGACTCTTACTGATATTCTTCTGACAATACCTTTCTTTATCCCCACGGTGTCACTTGATGAACAAAATGTAAGATTGTCATGGAAAATAATAGTGTAGTTAATGCTACAGAAGAGCATAAATCGTAGGAACGGGAGCACCATACAAAACATCAAAAGCAGAACGTAATAGTGGATCAATGAAAGAAGATTCAGTTGGCGACACGCGATGCCATTCAAACCATATCTTCACCGGACTCCTTGGTTGTCAGCGCTACGACAATTCGAGCTCTTCCATCGTTCGATGCCGCAGCAGATGAAAACGTTCTAGAGCTATTAACTCTGAAAGAGTCGGAGAACCTATCTACCATGTCTTTGTTCCATGCTATACCCATTGCTACGCGAGTAATAATGAGCTGGGGAGAAAGTGCCTGTAGACTGTCAGTATATAGGAATATCTATTGTGATACGTTGACTCACCACCATGACCCCCCAAATTCCGGCGAATACTTGCTGAGAGGGGCTTTTTACAGCAAAGGCAACAACATACACGACACCAGATATCGTGAAAGGAGCTGCAGACTCAAGCATCATGGCAGAGATGCCGGTGTAAGTGTTCGTCAGCTCAGAGGGAAGAGTTTCGCGGGAAACTTTGTGGAACGACAACAGACGATAGCAGATAAGGGCGGTGACGATGACGTTGAACCCCACGGTCAAGCAAATCCAGGCGATAGCAAAATTAATAGGAAGACCAAAGAAGAGTGTCGATTCTGGGACCGCACTTTGCACAATTGTAATAATGATCATAGCTAGAGCAGAGAGTTAGCGATGATGAGTCTAATGACTTGCAGATCTCAAATTTACGGACCTGTCGATGCCAGCAAAACAAGAAAGGGAAAGCCTACCACCCATATATTGGAATTATAGATTATGTAGCAACGATACAGCTGGGTTTGGAGTTATTTTAAGCATTTATTCCCGAGTATGCACATGTGTAAACCCACCAGAAGGCCGTCTCCCATGATATTAGCAAAGGACACGGAGGCAGTACCCCATATTTCGTACCAGTCCGAGGAATGGTCAGCGAAGTATGCTGGAGCACCACCTGGATAATCAGGATACTGAATCCACATGAGTTGTCCGAGTTGCATGTTGGTTCCACCTCCGATGGCAGTGAGCACTACGAGGATCGCGCCAAAGAGGATATAGAAATTTCTCTGCTTTTTAACTGGGTTCTTGAGCAAGTAAACGAAAGACTGCACGTAGAGACAGATCTGAGCTCCTGCGACATAGGTAAGCAGCATCGTTCACTATCTTCACATGGAAAGTGATGACAGAAACACGTACCAAACACTATAGAGCCAACAATAATTGACACATAGATTGCGCGCTGCGTCTCCAAATCAGAATTGGCCATTAGACTTGGAAGCTAAGGTGTCCTTTGATGAGGGATATCATGGAGAACATCATTCGTTTCAACTTATACCTTGGGCCGTCACTGACTTCGAAGTTTAAGTTTGGAAGGAAAAATACCTACGACCACGTGCTTACTCCAGTGATAATGATCTTGCCGCCCATCACGATTCTGATTCATATACGCCACCGTTGTATCTATAGTAGACCATGCCGTCCAATGTGATGATGATGAACTCCCAGTCGCCAGTCAATACTATTAATTGACAGCTTCTGATTCCGAATCGATTTGCTCAATACAGGCCATTCAAACAGTAAGTACTTATTTGACAAGACTTGAATGTATAAAGTCATGTAGATATCGAATACTGTACCAGCCCCTCCATCCATCGTAGAAATCATTCTCTCTCTTATTCGTCTCCCGAATAACTGTTGTTTCTGAAATGGAAATGAAAGGGTATTCATATATACAAGCTGTTATTGCTGTCACGAGCGTGGCCTCGCTATGCTTCTCATCATATTTCTTCCTATCGACATTCGATCTTCTTCACTCCAATCCTCCTCACAGTGATATCATACGTCTCCCATATGGACGACGAGATCATAGTACGTACTCTTTACTAGCTGACTGAGTTTCCAAACCTTGACTTGGTTGTAGCATTCATTTCAGATGACGTCCCACTTTACTTTCCTTCGCAAGCTGGTTTAGCTGCCATGTTCATTGAAGAGACCGTCCATTACTCCTTTGATGATGCTGGCTACAATGAATGGTGGATCGGAGAAGCCGAGGGAAATGGAACAGTTCGCTTGGGCCCCCAGAACCGCCTTTTCTCCGTCTCTTTTTGGCATCAGCTGCATTGCCTGAGGGTGATGCATGCAGGTTTCAAGGCCGAGGTCGTGTCCCTTGATGACCTGCTGCACGCACAGCACTGTCTCAATCTTCTCAGGCAATGGATTCTTTGCCATGCAGATACTGCCTTGGAACCAAACGACTTCACCCAAAGGAACTTCAAATACGATCGCGGTAATCAGTTACATGTTTGCAACGACTGGGATACACTATATGCTGAGGTATCTCAAAACTGGCATGATTGGGTACGAACGTGGCAACTGAAGAACTTTAACGCAACAACGTAACGTTTATATCACTCCTTCAAACAATTTCAACTGAATATAGTATCCAGGGAAGATAATTAAACACCTTATGACATCATGTATAATCACATGTATTTTGTAGCATCAAAAACAGTACAAGGCGATGAACTTAGACAAACTCGTAGTTTCAGTGAATGCATTGTAACCAAGGTGCGAGATTGCCTAGGAACGGCATCATCTTGTCTGCCGCTGTAAAATATAGAAGCCTATGCGTATACAGTCAGCGACCGCCTAACTAGAAATCATTCGGACTACCAAACTCTGCGGTGCGTTCACCGATAACATCAAGATAGCAGGGATAGTGAACACAGCTGAGTTCGAAAGTGAGATATGTGCCGGATGGGCAGTAGAACGGAGGGCCTTCTACTGTACGTCCATCAGAAATATTGAGCAAACCAACATGCATCCTGGCAGAAGGCAAGCTTCCCCATGAGAGCCTCTTCGTTCGGAGTCGACGGTCAAAGGGGATCATGGATATTTCGATAGATGTGATGTTGCTCTGATCATCGGCTATGGCCGGACTCTTAAATGAGTCGGGGGCAGGCAATGTGAACGCGAAAGTGCAATTCTCCAAGCCATAATCTTGAGCTCTGAATTGTACAATTGTACTGAGCTAATGTCATTGGATAAATGAAACCTTGAGTGACTAGCAGATAAAGAACAAAATCAATCTCACCCGGTCATTAAGGAGGTAGTGTTGGTAGACTAATTGACTATAGCCGAAACTCTCGTCAGCATACACGTCCACTGGTTGTGGAAAGAACCTATCCGGTTCATAACGGGAGACCTGCCCAACAAGTAAAGGCAGATTATAGACAGGTGTTTTGAGGACAAAGCTCGAAGAACGATTCTGATAGAGCTTGTCGAGGTTTGTATACGCGTTCCTCAGTGGAAGAGCGTCTGGGGAGATTGTGGTCTGAAAACCCCATACACCGGACCGCAAGGTAGCGAGAATTACGATGGCGATGCAGTCGATGACTGTGCATAGGACAAAAATGTAAAGAACCCAAGTCGTATAGAGGTAACGAGGTGTGTCCTTCGTGCGGCCATTGTCTGATAAGGTACCATGAGTAGTAAGTATTTCGCCAGAGCTAGACTACATACCAAGTACAGAGGTCTCGGACGACTGAGAGGAGTCATCAGAAAGGTGCAGCTCACTAGCTACTTGGTCCAAAGCAATGTACTGATGACGATCACGTTGGCGCAAGGCAGCAAACATTCCTGATACTACGAGTGAGAACGATACTTCAGTATCTGAGTGTGTCGACAAGAATTGCTTATATTTATGGCGGCCAAGGATCTGACAATGATGTGCGGCGGGTGAACAAGGAAATCGACAGAGACAGGGTGAAAGCGTGATTTGATGATCGACTCGATGCACGTATTAAGAGAGGAAAACGATTGGGAGTGAGGTAATACTCTCGTATATAATATCGGCGAAGTTGGTTGGACCAGGCTGGTGGCTCCTGATATGGGCGGTGATACCAGGGAGCACACTGCTTCGTCCAAGTTGGCCATCGCGTAAGATACATCAACATGTTGGAGGATATCCGTATATGTCCATACCTTTACCTTTTCGATCGTCGCCCGTTCTCTTTTGATTATCACCTATTCTTACTTACCATATATACACACCCCCTGTCGTTACCCGGTCACCTATATAGCCTGGCTGTAGATACCCATGTACCTCAGTCGTTTCACCTATGCTGTGCCCGACTGAGGTACGTATACCATTATCATGTCCCTTACCATATTACTCACCATTATTTGTAGACTCTTACGTATATTCTTCTGTCAATACAACAACATTCCAATGAGGTAACTGACGAATCCAAAAATTCGTCAGGAAGGTCATAGATCACACCGCTTGACGAACCGATCTGTTCAGGGCTATGTCGAGAGTAAAAATTCCGTCGGCTCGTCATTCTCGAGATGGGAAATCACTTCTACGGAATCTCACGGCAAACAACTGAGAGGAGATGAAGTGTCATCTTTCCCAAGAAGGTGGAGTTAACGAGATCATCGTCTCTGATGTACAAGAGCGAAAGAGCGCACGATATTCCTCCATCACTGGCAAACATGGAGAAGGTCCATCCAGCTTCGGTGATATCTGCGAAACAACGACATCCCTGGGCCCGGACCAGGAAGAAAGCTGGGAATGTCCAGCCGGATTTCCATTAAGATGAGAGAATCTCCATCGGGAGCCAGTTTATCGGCTGGAGGTCATTGTGTGTACATCGAACCGTCGCTGATAATTGCTGAAGACTTTCATTAAGTTTCTCTAAGTGAGCACTGTTATCTTGTTGCAAATATGCAAAGGAATAGTGAGAGACCTACCTCTGATGCAGAGCGTGATCTGATACGATGTTGTCAGACCCCGATCTGGAAAATTTACCGACACTTGCCTGTAGTTGAATCTGTATTTGAGGGCTCAAGTAACTGTTTCGTCGGCATAGCATAAGTATTCAGATACAAGATGTGTCAGTGATGGCGATCTGGAGGCTGGCAGAGGACTTGCAGAGGATTCGGTCCACGAAAACGCCGTTGATTCGGTCAGAGAGTCACCAACCAGACGATCTCACGGTTTCATGGAGGAAAGCAGGCTAGGATATGAAAATCTGGTTGGCTGGAGGTGACAGTTGGTTGATAATTGAAATGATAACGGGCGGATCAAGCAAGTGGATTGCCGATTTTGATTTTCGATTGTATCCAGGAAGAACGACTTGTGAGTTCTGATAAATATCAATATATAGTTAGAGCAGAGAATTGAGGGTGATAGCAATACGCGAATTGTGGTATCATATTATATAAGATTAATAAAAAATTGATGACCTCCTAGAGGGTGCAAGCACCCTTTCTGCGACTGAGGGACTAATATCGGGGAACCCATTCTCACCTCCGCTCCCAGGAGAAGGAAGCGGGGACAAGTAGCCAAGCGCCCGTGCTAATTCCAGCTGACCCTTTAAGTACCCGATATAATTCCACAGCTTTGCAACGTCACCGTGCTCAGGTAGATCATGTTCAGGAAACATCACTAATCCCTCTCCCTGTGAAGAATTCCTTAAGTTCGTTACGAACTCACGTAATCCCATCGGGCTGTTTCTAGATAACGGGTATGCAACAGTGCGATTTCGGGGTATGCGACGAGACGGCGGCATATCCTCCGAGATGTAAGGAGCGGAGATTGAGTGTTCTGTGGCTTCGGGACTGAATGAGCGCGTGTAAGACTGAGAGTCTGTCGCGGAGGATGGTAAAGCATCTCGGGGATACCTCATATTCACCGGAAACTCATACACCTCCATGGACCTGCTTCCGGATGGTGGGTATGGAATGGCGCCATTTTCTTGGTTACGCTGGGAGTGTGATTTTTCTTCGGAGTTCCGAGGGGGATGGGAAAGTTCGTTGGTTTGAGGACCAGGTGTGTGGACGTAAGGCAGAGAGTCACTGCCAGGATATGGCGAGGTCGGGTTTGCCGACAGTTTAGAGTGAAATTCAGGATGAACATAAGATTCTGATGTCCCCCAAAGGGAGCTTCGACTGTCTCTGGAAGACAGATCCTTCACAGATACCCGTCTCCTTCGCTTGTTGAAGCAGAGATATATGGATATCATCACGACAGAGACAAACGAGGGTGCCGCAAGAGCCGTGGAAATAATCAAAACAAGGTCCGTTATATAGGCGCTTCCGAAAATGCTGCTGTTTATGATGAGTTACTGGTAAATACGGAAGATGGACGACACACTGTCGTGAGCTGCCAGTCGGAGAGGATACTAGATCTCGCTTTTCGACTTCCGAATTGAGGGGCTCCCTGACATTGAAGATGTCACTTCGAGAGAAAGACGACTCGGCATCTAACGGCGGTCTAGTCGACAAGGACGTTATACTGATGCTGAGAACAATCAATCTCATAATCAAAACAAACTCACTCTGGGTCTAGGAAAGCCATGATAGAGTAATTGCTTCGAAAAGGAATCAGTAGTGGTCATCGACTACAAAAGACGTTACTCACCCAGTATAAGCAAATGATGTATAGAACACGAGGCCCTTCGTAAAAAGGATGATGCTGGTAGAGAAATTCGACGCATCTAACCGACCCTCATGATTCAGAAAGCTGCGTAGAGAGAAACTTGACGGATCATCATCAAAATGCACGAGATAGATTGGGGTGGTCGCTCCAGCGAGCGTCCCGTTTTGAACACTAATGTGGAGGGCTTTAGATAGACAGAAAAGCTCGAAAAGTGTCATGCTAAACGTCGCACCAAATAATGAGTAACCGCATAATAGCTAACACAAATGCAACCCACAATATAAATAACCAAGACATCTAGATGGTCGGTCACAAAGAGCGATGTATGAAAGGATGGCGAGGCGACAAAAGAACGTTGGAGAAAGAAGCCGAAGAAAGAGGTCGGTAGGCAAGAGAAATAAGGTCAGTCGCTAATGTCCTCGACACGAGTACAGAGGTACTTTGTAGGGTACAGCAAAGCAACCAACATCGCATCTTCATCTATCAGCATAGTAGTGGCTGACTGGGGAGAGTATTGTTATAGAGATATTATCTGAACACCCGTAACAGTCGCCTGCTTTATCTCTAAACTTAGCAGACATGGGGAACTGCGCGGCAATGAGCGCTGATTTTGAATCGCGGCGGGGACGCATATATACCGCGAACTAGATTAGATAGCGCAGATCAGCATTCCGCGTTGCTCGGCCGGGGAACATGATCTACCATGTAGAAGTTCGCAACAAGCGCTAACGGGCATCGGAGGACATGACTGAACGAGGCTTGGTTAGTAGCCAACGTACTGTACTGATACCGAGTCTAAGGTCTCTACTCAATATATCATTGGTCAAATTGAAAAGGCTACAGCGGCGGACGGAGGGTTACCTTTATCAAGCGGTTGAGATGAGACGGCTAACCTGATTCGCCCATATACAGGCTCCAGGAGAAGTTTCTCATCATCGCGTTGAGAAATTAAAAAACCTTGCCGTCACACCGAGGTAGACGTCAATGAGTGGTCAGCAAAGAGTCTTTTAGACCACATGCTGGGACATCTAAGCCTTGATGCTTCCTGCTATTTCGAGATTTATAAAGCCTGATGCAAGAGATCATGTAGACTCACAAGGGGAATCATACAGTGACTGAAAATCATCCATCAAGACAGATGGAAATAGCACTTCTTATGAGGGTGATAGATTCGGTGCGCAAAGAACCACGCAACGGATAGCGAGTCACTATCTCTGCCTCGGTCGCGAAAATAGTACAGCAAGTGCCCGATATCTGACCATCGTCATGTTTGATGCCTGATGAATCGGTGAGTCATGCATGTACTTGCGAAAAAAAGAGCGGACAGACGTCACAGAATCAGGTTTCAAAGACAATCTCTATTGAAAGTATGAACAGAATTCCCATGGTACTCGGTAAACTAGGAAGTTTTGTCAAGCTTATTACATTTATTGAATAATAAAATGGCAGAAGACTGGAAAAATACTGAGACCGACAGAACAAAGACATCTTTCGTTGCCCCAGTAGAACTTGTTGTATTATTCGTGGCGTGAGCTGATTAAAACGTGTTTGCGTCGTCGTGGGAGTTGAGCGGTCGTTACTGTGTGTTACTGGGAGCTGAGGCCGCCCAAATCGGCAATGTCCGTGAAGACGGGTTATTACGGCTCGACATCTAATAAACAGTGCGAAAGCAAAACTCGAAGATCACACTCGCTACTGGTACCATTGAGTCGAGTCTCAGCTGGTGCACTATGTGCAGTACGATTCAGACAACAGATACCAATGATGCTCCCTGAGTACAGCAGTTGTGCTACAGTAGCTTGCAATCATCCCAACTTGAGCATCGTCTGACACTGGTCAGCACTAAATCTCTTTCCATGTAATTGGGAATCGACTGAATGAGATGATCCATAATGTCCAGATGCATTAAACTGTCCAGATTCTGGCAGTGTATGTTCTAACCTTGGTGCTAATACACTTCTTCACCCACCTATGCTTCATTTTTTCGTGCTGTAGCTACTCGCTGTCTTGTCGTACCTGGGACTGTGCTAAAAATTTTATGCTTGATGCGATGTGCCTGATAAGCCCTATCCTGACTACATCTTTAGACTTGGTTTCTGATTGTGCCAGTTCTGCTGCATTTGCTACTAGTACCTCTTTTTCCGATGCTTTGTACTTACAGCCATTTTTCATACAGCTTGACTGAGGGGTGTTTTTGATGGATGATGTCAATGAGTGCTAGCACTCAGACTTCATCATAAACTGAGTTTTGGGGACTGTGTGCATGCAAAAGTGGATCTGAGATCACCAAAATCTCCATAAACCAGCCCATAACCACTGTAAAATGTGTCTTCCAGTCCCCATAAGCCATGGGCTGGTCTCCTCAAGACATAGGTGCTCCTTGAAGCAGAGGTGGCTATCAGAGTGCTACCATCATTTTCCCATGAACCTGCTTATATACATCTATGGTGCTCTCTCATTCTGACACCATCTAGATGTCTTCCTTCAACTTCAAAATTGTTTCCCCCACTGACCTGACCAGTATGTCCTTTGATAGTGTTGGAGGATATCTGTACATTTCATCTTATCTTACTTTTCAATCACTCACTCTATTTACCTTATATATACTTACACCTCCTGTCGTTTTCTGATCACCTATATAGTCCAGCCATTCCTATCTGTATGCCTCAGTCACTTCACCCATGTTGTGCCCAACTGAGGTATGTATATCTCTACTGTGCTTATGACTATGATACTTACACTTGTTTGTAGATACTCACATATATTCTTCTGTCAATAGGTTATGAGGCTCTGTTGCCTATAACTACTCAGTCAAGAAGAATATGCAACATAATCTCAACTCAACTTACCACTTGAATTTATACCATACTACTACTCTCACCACTTTACACCACACCTCTAAATGATGTTGTCGATGTTGGGAATCACTATCCTCTCTGACATGAGTAGCCATTTCAACAGGAAGAACTACACCTCATGGAAACTCCAACTTACTGAGTTACTGAAGGGAAAAGGCCTATGAGGATACATTGCAGGAACTACTGTCTGTCCTGCCATCCCTGCCACCACTACCACATCCATGGCTATTACCACACCTCTTCCATCAGACCCTACTCTCATATACTCATCCTCTCCCTCATATGACAAGTGGATTTTTCATGATCAGCTTGTCCACTTGAACATTGTCCTCAATGTTCTCAACCCTATTGGTCTAGGGGTCAAGACCAACAGAACAGCAAAGGAATACTGGGACTCCATTGCTGCAGAACATGCAAAGAAAACAGATATGGCCCTTTTCAAGGCTGAGGCATTGCTGAATGCAGTGAAGTTTGATAGGAACAGTGACATCAATATTCACATTGCTGACTTGTGCATGAAACAATGAGCTGTGAATGACCTTCAAACCACAGCATTGAGTGATCAGGAGTTCAAGAGAATAATTATTTGCTCGATAACCCTGACTGATCACTGGATGCCTATCCTCTCAAGTTTATATGGCATGCCAACATCCTCTGATGTGTTTTCCCATCTTCAAACCCATGCTGCCACACTTCATGCAGTGGGTAAAGATCCTGCCAACTCCCAAGCACTTGCAGCTGGAGTTGGAACCTCTGTCATAGTATGTGGATGTCACAACCCAGATTGCAAGGCCTGTGATAAGACTAGGCACATCACTGAGAATTGTTATTGGCTGAAAGAGGAAAAAGAGGGATAATTTCCTGCCAACTTTGACCAACCTTGTTGTGCAAACCAGGCAATCTCAAACACCATGGCTGATACTATGAGGCATTTTGTACTTGCTGCATGTGCTACTACAGTGAAAGTTGATCATGATGATGATAGTATTGTAATTGAGGATGGCAGCACTGGTGAGAGGATATATGAGTAGAATGGTACTCATTTCTTCTGGCATTGGAATGAAACAGAGAGCAGCACTATGTTGATGTTGAAGGTTGAAGAAGACACAGACTTTGAAATGCCTCCTCTCACTGACATCAATGACTCTGATGATGAAGACATTGCTGGAGATGATGAGATACCTTCTGTCAAGAGTATAGATACCAGCAAGACCAACATCAAGAATGTAGGACACTTTACATGTGAGGCTGACCCTGCTATGACAGCCTTTGTCATGACTACATTCAAAGGCCATACTCCAGCCATCACTCTAACCTTCATGGATTCTGGCATGAATGACTACTTCAGGAATCATGATGACTTCACAGAGTATACACCAGTAGCCTTCCATACTGGCTCATCTGCAGTTGAGGAAAAGGAAATGTTTGAGATCCTGAGCCAGGGTACAGCAACAAAGGTCTTCAGACTGAATGAAAGAGATGTTAAGCTCACCTTCAAAAATGCCTTGCATTCACCTTCACTCACCACAAATCTCATCTCTGCAAGCATCTTAGACAAGGATGGGTTGTCAACTGTGTTCTCTGATGGCCATGCAGTTGTCCAGGATAAGTCTGATAAAGAGATCTTTGCTGAGCAAGGCTTGGATGGCATATATATGCTAGATGCTACACCCAGCCCTCAAGCTATGGCACCCTACTCATCAGCCCAGAATAGATTAGCTGAATGTGCCCTACACACCACTATAGAGGATACAAGAGCTCTACTAAGTGACTCTGGCCTCACTGACTGCTACTGGACTGAGGCTGCCTCTATATCAATCTTCACATGAAATCTTGTTCCTTCAAGTTGCCATCCTGGAGTGGTACCAGCAGAGGGTTTCTTGAAGCAATGACAGGACATGGGATTTTTATAAGTGTTCAGATCCACTTGCTGAGCAAAGAAACCTATAGCTGGTGGGGTTTTGGTAGATGGCAGAAGCAAACTCAATGATTGATCAAAGAAATGCACCTTTCTGGGATACTCAGGGTCCAATTACCATGTACTTGATCAATTGGGATATGTGTTCATGTCTTATGATGTCATCTTTGATGAAGGACCAGCACACTGAAGTGTGAGTGTGGGGGAGACAGAGGACAAACCTGCACTCACTACTTCTACTCATACTGAGATGCCTATGCTAACTGAGCCAACTGAGCCAATGCCAGATGCTTCCACAGAACCAACTCTTTGCTGATCAACATGCTTAATGCATCTCAGTGCTGATGCTGCTGAATCTCTGATGTCAAAGCAACAAGAGGCTGAGGCCCATATGAGCAGAAATGACTGGGCAACCAACAGCAAACAGCCACATGCTTCAATGGCTTCTGGTAATCCACCTGATCCATACATCCCATAAAATCATTAAGATGCACTGCATGTCAATGAAGAGTGATGGAAGGCAGCCATGGATGTGGAATACCAAATGCATATGATAAAGCATATGTGGGATCTAGTTGACAGATCAGTGGGTGTGAACATGATGGATTGTAAATGGGTCTATGGTATGAAATGGGATGGCGATGGTAACTGGATCAGAGACAAGGTGAAGCTCATTGGGAAAACCTATGAAGACCTTGGATACCATGCATCAAAGATAGACCCATGTGTATGCACCATTGGCAAACCTGGAGATGAGTATACCATCACAGATACTTACACTGATGATATGTGGGGAGCATTGTCAATTACAGAGGAGGCAAGCTGATGGAAGAAGAAATTAGAGGAGAAATGGGAGCTCACTGATATGGAGGAGAACTGTTACTTTCTGGGGATGAAGATTGAACAAGATCTTGAGGCTGGCACCATCACCTTCTCACAGTGCCCATATTGGGAGAATGTATTTCTGGACTTCAATCTTAGATATGTACAATCATGGACCACTCCTCTACCTGTTTGAATCATACTTGACAAGTCACAGTCTCCAAATACCCCAGCAGAGAAGGATGCTATGGAAAGATTCCCATACTGACAACTGCTAGACAATGTTATGTGGGGACAGCTTGCAACTCATCCCGACTTGTGCTTCCCTGTGAGCCTGCTCACTTGCTTTCAGTCTAACCCAGGGATAGAGCACTGGAAAGCATTAATACATGTCCTTGGGTACATAAAGGGGACAATGGACCTTGGTATCTCCTTCTTGCATGAGCAGCTGTTAACACCTGTTGGATTTGTAGATGCAGACTATGGGGGTTGTAGGGATACAACTTGTTTGATGTCTGGCTATGTCTTCACCATGGTGGGTGGTCTGATTTGCTGGTCTGATTTGCCGAAGCTCAAAGCATCAGGCTACCATTGCCCTGTCCACTGTTGAGGCTGAATACATTTCCCTTACTTGTGCAGTGCAACAGATGATGTGGATATTGTCTTGGATGGATGAGGTCCAACTACCTCAACCTCACTCCAGTGTATTGTATGGTGACAACCAGGGTGCTGTAGCATTAACAACAAACACATGGTCCCATCAGAAAGTCAAGCATATCTGCATTCAAGAACATTTCATTAGGGAGCTCGTGAAGGATGGCAAATTACATGTCAAGTTTGTTCAAGGGAATGCAAACCCTGCAGATATGTTCACCAAGCCCTTGCCTCATGATATGCACAATGGTTACCTCGAGATGCTCAACATTATCCCAGTAGATTGAATGGATATGGGGGAGTGTTGGAGGATATCCATATGTTTCATCTTATCTTACTTTTTGATCACTCACTCTATTTACCTTATATATACTTACACCTCCTGTTGTTTTCCGATCACCTATATAGTCCAGCCATTCCTATCTGTATGCCTCAGTCACTTCACCCACATTGTGCCCAACTGAGGTATGTATATCCCTACTGTGCTTATGACTATGATACTTACACTTGTTCATAGATACTCACATATATTCTTCTGTCAATAGATAGGGATGTTGCTCTCTGTAAGGAACACTTTTCTCTCAGATGCTCAGCTGAATGAGACTGTTGCGATTGCTGTTAGAACTTACGATACCAGTAGGTTATATCAGCTTATGATAATCTTGCGGGACGTTTATACATGACTTCCTTTTCAGTCCCTTCTATTCACGTGCAATGTCCTGTGGAGACAAAGCTCTTTATAATCCTTTTTTTTAGAGCTGTAACCCGTGCACTAGTCCAGGACGGCAAAATATGAATCGTTGTTTCCGATGGCAGGATCCTTGGAGTTCTAGGAGGCTTTGGACCCGGGAAATTCCTTTGGGCAACGTCAATTTACTGTTTCATACCCTGTTATTTGGATTGACTTTTTCTTTTATACCGCGTATCTAGGGAAGAACAGCGTGCCTTGAGGTTCAACGATACTTCTGCTAGGTTGACGTCAGAAACAAAGGATTGGTGGCAGAATATTGTACATATTTCATGTTGGGCGAAACTCGGCGCAAACTCAAGTCTATATAGTATGGGCCACATATCAAAGAATCCATGGACAACGCTCTAGGAGAAACTGTATCCACGTTCCTGCGAATATTAATGAAGCTGACGGCTGCTTAAAGGCAACCTCTACTATTGGATGACACCGCTCCTGGCGGTCGACCCACCCTACCCACGCCGTGGAATCGTGACTGCCATGTTCAAAGAAATGACCAGTCAGGTAGTTTGTAACATTGTAACTATCTTTCTCTCTGACCTTAGAAACTTCCTTCAGGCGATCCAAGATAAGACAATCATGGTCATTGGTGCAGACAATGATATCAATGTAGGTGGGACTATTCTCTCTGCAGAATCCCAGGCCTGTGTAACAAATATGTTTAGGTTCATGTTTATGAGAGTTTCGGGTTCGAACTGAAGGGTAAGACCGTTCTTGCGAGCTCTGTTAAGGGAGAAAGCTATCGGCTTTTCGCGCTGAAGAAGACTCCCTGAGTGTCGTGCGGAGATGTGGCTTTCAACGATGTCATAAACAATCAATATATACACTTCCATTCCGCTCAAATCTAGGATGAGTAGTCAAATGCAAGTTATATAAGCTGTTCCATTCTTCGTCCCAGCATTGGAGTCACAGGCACTTGTATAGAACGAGAAAAGCAAGCAATCCGGAAGTACATCAGGGAAAGAACGATACTCATCCACTACACCACAGGATCGCAATCCCGAAATATTTTGTCCCGAAGCTTTATGAAGCTCTCAAACGTGACAACAATGGCGGAGGAACGATTGTATCGATCGCATGTTGCTGGTGAGACTGCGCACCTTCCTTGTTATGACCAGTCACTTTGACCGGAGCGCATTTCACCAAAAATCCTCTTCTTCTTCCCCCTCCTCGTTATTTGTTCGTGCTTCCTACGACTTTGCCATCTTCATGGGAAGCCCCCAAAGATACTCATCATGCAGGCCAACATAGAAGGAGAGAAAGTCGGGCTTGTTTCGCCCCGTCGACAAGTTAGGCATCTCCCTTGCCATGCCGCGGTCCGACCCTGTGGCCGAGTTGGTCTGGCAAGTGCTCCAGCTCCGACAGGCAGTCGATGATGTCATTGCAGATATCCTTAGACGGTGGATAAATATCAGTCTCTCCTAGACAGGCGACGATATACCTTTTCGGTGGGATGAGGATGATATATGTAGGTAAATATCAGGCTTCCGCTTCTCTAAGTCAGCTAGAGTGAAGATGTATCTATCCATGACCGACTTTTTTAAGCCTCCAGCCTCTGGTAAGCCAGAATACTTTGTTGATGACCTCTTAAATCCCTAGACATATCTCATCCATTTCCCAATGTCGGGTGCGTCATCTGTCTGTGAACCAATAAGTGTTAGAGTGGCCTGTAAAAGCTGGATGCAGGAATTAGCCTTGTAGTAAAGAATCACGTGGAATAAATTCACCTAAATAATCTAACGAAGAAGATGAGCTAAAGAGATGACTCGACTGCTACGATTCGACAGCAATTCGTTTTGAGTACTAGAAACTTTGAAAATTGGGAATCTACGACGCGAGAGCTCGTAGTATATGATAGTGGGATAATCGGAGAGTTGTACGGCGAAACAAAAGGGAAAATAAACGGAGATGACGACGAAAGCGAGGTGGCTAAGTGGCAGTAATATGATTGTCCAGGGTTCAGGTCGCGTTGAGATCACATGATCGATCTTGCAAATTTCGGTCCCGCGACCACGATTGTAATCCCGCCCACACATACTCCCTCCGCTCCTCAAGCAGCTTAACCGGAATATATACTTTACATTCACTGAATGACTTCTCCCCATACGTATCCCTGAGTCATTCTTACGAGACCCCCTTTCAAAATCGGGCGACGATGGCTAGACAACGCTTGCACTAGTGCGAAACACTAGGATAGTAAAAACACCGTTTATAGATTACCGGATGCGCGAAATGAAGCTCTCACTGTCACGCGCTCCAATGATGCCGATGGTGTAGGGAAAAGGGTGACAACTGCGGATGTTGCAACCGTTTCATTTATCTTTCGCTGGAATGCTGGGAAGAAACCGGGTTCGATACCGCAGTAGAGACTGTAGCTCGTGAGTGTGTGCCTCGATTGACAATGATTCACAGCATTAATACATCACCCCCCTTCTCGGCCTATTAGACGTATTCTTCTGGCGGTAGCTACTGACAAAACGCAACAGCTCCTAACATCACATCTGTGATGTCAAGATATTATATGTCTATTTATGAAGTGACGTGGGATGAATGGTGTTCTTGCTCTCGTTCGAGCGTCTCATATCCAGGCGGTAAGTGCACTCGACCCTCATCCATACCCATAAGTTGCTGAAACTCGCTAGAAAATGGCTTAGGGCGAAAGAATATGATTCTGTGCTACGATTTAGGTAGGCCATCTTGATGGACAGTTCAGCATCATGTTGGTTTCCTTGAAACTATACTCCGCCATCATTTTAACATGATACAGCGTGGTCCTCTTCTATATATAACGCGCCGTATAAAACGTTCTCTAACACGGTACATCGGACTTCTCTTTTCTAGGACATTGACATTAACTTTCGCTATTTCATGAGTTCATCCGCGGACGCAATACTCCCTGAGATGGTGCTTCAAGGATGGCTCGACGCCAATTTCAATTCTCACCTTCTTGCATATTTCGCTCATGGTCAGACGTCAAGATCAAACATCTCTGAACCTGTCCTAACCGTTGAAAAGGTGTTTATACGGGCATTTTTGGAATGTCAATATGGCTACTACTAGGTATGAACATTGACTCAGCTCGTCAACCTGTCTTAAACCTTTTCCCCTCAGTTAACAGCGTCTCCAGGGCACGAATATACATGGGATGTATAATCACGGCTCTATACATCTTTGCCACGATCGCTGCCATTGCCTTATGGATCGATTTTAGCGACGCTTTTGTCATTGGAACATCTTTCCAGGCGCGATACGATTTGATGTCTTCATCTGTGTTGTTGGAAACTATGAGTGATATAGTAGAAGCACTGAACCTTCTAATTGCAGACTGCATTATGGTGTGGCTTTTTACTTCTACCGGAATTACTGCTCTTAATGGTCGCCTTTTAGATCTGGCGTTGTTGGGTTGTATGGGGACACGATTGGAAAGTAGTGATCACTCCGATTTTCTTCGTCATCATCGAAATAGGTATGCTGCTTACGCCGCTTGTGGCTTCATCGATGTCATCCTGCAAGCACTTGCCTTTTTTTTTGCAGCCTGCGGATGCATACTTTTAGTTCATCAGACCAAGGACGACGTTATTACGATAGCCTGGGCTCTACCCACCATGGCTATGACCTTAGGAACCAACATTCTATGCACCGGTCTGATTGTCGGACGTATTATTCATGTTGCTAGAGGACATCGTGGCGTTATGGGCGGCATCCGGACTTATCGTGGTGTTATTGAGATTCTCGTAGAATCGGCCGCACTGTATTCTTTGATCTACATGGCCCTGATGATACTCTACCCTCTCGAGGGTTATGGATACACATATGCCCAGCGGTTGACTTATCCTATCACTGTGGGTCTTTCTACTTCAATTCGCATCATTTTTGCCTAACAAGCCTCAGGGTATCGCACCTACCTTGATCATCGCCCGCGTTGCCTCGGGACAAGCCCGTCCCGTAGAGTCTTCACATGAAACTCAATCTTCCTTACACTTTCAGGCATCTCGTGGAAGCACTACTGAAGCAGAGATGGACGACGTAGAGGAGGATATGATGCAAGGAAATATGGAAGGAACTACGCTCATTACAGGACGACTCGAGCTATCTGGTTCGGTCGAAGAAGTCTGAAGCCGTGAGAGAGGGATTATGTCGACTTATCTTCGTGTCTAGATTGTCAATATTTTTTGCCTTGTCAAAATAAAGCATTCTTTTTGCTACTGAACACGACATATTGTGCATGTTGAACTCCCTCTTCACGTTTTTAAAGTTTTTTTTCTGTTCGTCAGGATCCTTATTAGGATAGGGGAGCTGAACACAGATGACTAGATATATTCAAGTCCAAGAAGAAACAATCCATGACAATGAAAAGCAGCGGGCGGCATGGGATTGAGATCCTCCAAAACACGAAGTTTGTTGACCCCAAAACGATGCTCCTAAAACATTAAAGTCGTGCTCAAAATTCAGGTTTGTTAAAAATGTTCATCTTTCCGGTGTGAATAAGCTTCCATCCTCTGTCAGGTCTGTCCATTAACTGGTCCGTCGTACACACGAAAAGATTCGGCAACAACAGAGAATGCCAGTGGGTTTACATTCCACCAAACAGAACATAAGTGAGCAGATGTTAGATAAATAATATATGCCAAAGTACTTGTATTATGTTACACATTGATAATATATTGCATCGTATTCTACTTTGGGACGGAATGCCCTTTTCTCTAATCATGCAGAAATGTCACCTATCACAGGCTTCAGGTCGCTAAAAGTCGACGTCGTCCAGAGATGAACGCTATTCGGCCACCCAGGAGGCAAAAACGCCGTCGACCTCTGGTCATACGAATATTCCACATGCTCGATATGCTCACCGAGCTGCTCCTCGTCGTCCGCGATCATATCGACAAACGTATTGTCAGGGAACGGCGAAGGGACAGTCGCCTCTGGCGAATCCGTCTGTGGAACGAGAAGTTGCTTTACCTCCACTCTCTCCAGCGGGCTCCCCCGCTGCTTCCTCTCCCTCGCTAGCTCGCTGATATAGAACGCCTGGATCGCCCCTGGCGGTCCCTCGATAGACAACGATCGGAGCAGAGGACACACCACCACCTGTCCCTTCGCCACCTTGCCATTGCCATTGTCCGGTTTAAGAGGCCCGAGAATGACCCTCGACGACGTCCATAACGTAGTGGGTGGCTGAATGCAAAGGTCGACGAGGCTGGGCAAGTGCTGGAACGTATCGCGCCACAGCGCTGTCGTCATCGCGGGGTTAGTGAGCTGGTCTTGAATACAGAAGGTGCGGACTTCGGATAGAGGGAACGTGGAGGGAATCTTTTCGTAATGGTCATGGGAGAAGATGCCGTGAGTGTAGAGAACGCCCTTGGTGAGTGCGACGATTGTGTACATCGTGGAAGGCATGCATGAGAGGCGCCATTCGGTGATGTGGTCGAGGTTCTTCAAGTTGGAGTGGTCTGAGGGGAGGAGCCGGGATAAGTCCCCGTTCATATTTCCGCCCGCAGGATCGTCGCTCTGCGTGAGATCCGTCCAGAGATACATGCTCGTATGTGATGGGAGGGATAGATACGAGAGCAGTCGTTTCACGTGAGTCAGATCGCTGAGCTTTCCCCAGTGTAGCTCTCGGAGTGAACTAAGCTCGACGAGCCGATCCGGAGGAGGCGCTGGAACGTCTTCCTCTTCCGTGCGAGAGGGTCCGGCGGAAACCATCGCAAGCACCTCCAAGGCGGGACATGCTTCAAGAAAATCGAGAAACTGTGAAGTAGTAGGACGGGAGGATTGTGGTACGGGCTGATGATGGAAGCAGACGTGCGTAAGAGAGGTGAAGTAACCACTGGGCCAGGTCGAGAAGTACTCGAGACACAGCTTCCGTAATTTCGGCATATGTCCGTTAAACAGCGCCGGAAGATGACTCCCTGCATCAACGGTACCGAGCGTGTCAATAGTCAAACTGACAAGCTCTGGAGCAGCTCCCGAAGCCGAAAGCGTCTCAAATACGATCGGCGTCGAAGTTTTCCACTCGGACAACCGCAAATGTAGCTCGCGCACCCTATGAATGTGGGGCGATAAGAGCTCGAGATCCTCGCGAGAGAAATCTGCCTTGCGCATGCCAAAGAAGACAGATAGCGGCGCGAGAGAGGAACGAGAGAGGAATGTGCCGGGAATGATGTAGTTATCGACGGTGGACCATAGGGTTGGGGTCGTATCTATGACTATTCGCCAATGCTTGCACACGTCGCGGAGGGAAAGCCACTCCCGGCTCCGCCGGTCGTAGACGTTGTTTTCGGGGACAGGAAGGAAAGAAGAGAGGTATTGCTGTGTCTCCCGGAATATGGCAATGAGAAGCTCGGTAGGAAGTTTGTTAATCGCTTGCAAGGCATTCCGAGCGCTTCTGACTTGTGCCGTTATTGAGATGAGCTTCGTTTCTAAGTCGTCCAGCTAGGTTGCAACGTACAGTCAGAAGGCGATAGACGTTGAATTCAGTTATTACTCACATCCGATGAACACAATTCCTCCGGACTACAGAACACAAGGATGAACATTCTGTATTTAGTAAAAATAAGCGCCCAAGAGAAAAAAACCCTTACCTCTGTCGAATTCGATATGACAACAGGTCCACCAGTTGCCGTGCACTACGAGTGACAGCAGATGGCCCAAATACGAGATATATCACGACGGCACAGAGCACTGTGAAGAGATGGCTCGAATCGAACATGGGTGACGAAGAACAAGCTGGGTTAGTCCCAGTTTGGCAATGAACGCTCCGGTCTATTAATTTCGGCAGCTATTTTTAAAACATGAGCCTGCAGCACGGGACACGCGTGGCAGGAGATAGGAAACTTTTAGGGTTCGTGCCTCAGGCTCGGTTACGAGAGTGGTACCCCTGACTTCAGAAGTATCCCACACCGTTAGCTAGGCGTGTCTGGCTAGGTGTATTAATGGGAACCGCTGTGAACCAAATATGTAGCCAACAGCGCCGAAAAGAGAGTGTGCAGGGCTCCACAACGCAAAATCCCTTGTAGTTCTGATTCCCGTCGTCCAAAGATCAATCCGGAAGATTTACTTGGATCATCAACCTGCATAGTAGTAATCCAGCGCAGATTCGCAAAGGCACTCGTCGACGGCTCCGCAGCACCACCCTAACGACAGTGATCAATCTTATCATTGCTTCATTTTTCGACTGCGCAATTTAGGAACGGCTGATGTCGGCATGCTAACAGATACCCGGGACCAAGAGAGGTGCATAGCCTGGAACCAGTCCTTTTCCAGGACCTGAGCTGTATTACGAGGACCATCGTTAACGTACATTTCAAGACCAGAAGTTCACTACATCCGATTCGCAAGAATAAAAATCCACCACTAGATAGACATTATGAGATCAATTTTTCAGAACAGAGCAGCTGCACACTCACCAAGAAAAGAAAGGACCTGAATCGATCAGCTCGTCCTGAAATCCGTGGGCGGGGTACATGGTCATCGCCAAGCCCCTAGTACCTACTCTCTGGCACTCGGTACTTGTTCAGGTTCCAGCACGCTTAATCGCTCCCGGCCCTTGCCTTTGACAGAAGTCGACCTACCACGGTCCCGTTGTACCGTGTGATCCTCGGTTGTGGTTGTGGAGCGCGCGTGAGATACATCAGTAAAGCCCAAAGATGGAGGTCCATGCCAAGACTCTTCGGGCCGGGCCTGTCCTGAAGCAACTCGGGCGATAATCAGCGTAGGTGCTATACCCTAATAACTCGTCAAACCAACAGCACGAAACGGAAACGAGGAGCTTTACAGTGATAGGGTAAACCAGCATCTGGGTGTACATGTACCCATTGCCACTGAGAGGGTAGCATACCATAAGCAGCAGGTAACTGATCGAATACAGCGCAGCGGATTCCACGAGAATCTCTATCACGTCGCGATACGTTCCAAGACCCACGCCGCGTTGTTGTCTTGTCACACGGACAATTCGCGTGACAATCAGAGTTGTGCACAAGATGTTTGTTCCCAATGTCGTGGCAATGGTGGCCACAGCCCATTTGGTTACAACATCGTCACCCGACGACGACGTATACTGATGAACGACGAGTTTGATTCTGCAAACTGAAAGTAAAAACGGTCAGAGCCTGTCTGAAAGACGAAGAGAGATCAATGTACATATCTCGCATACAATGAATAGGATGGGTAAAATCACTATTTTCCAGCTTTGACCCCATACAACCCAGCACCGCCAGATCTACGGAAAGGACATGAAAAGCCGCATGGGAAGAGGAAGACAGCACGTACTATCGTACAACTGGCGACGAGAATATTCAAAGCCGAAGCTACGGCGCTCATAATCTTTGAAGACAAGGGAGTGTCTATGAGATCATATCGGGACTGGACAGATGTCCCATAGACAAGAGCGATGCGCAGTTCAATCCATGAGACGGCAATCTGGATCGTGCAAAGGATGTACAAGGCTGTGATCAGGAATCCCATGTAAATCCGAGCCTTGCAGATGCAGTTGGTAGCTAAGCAATGCACGGACATTGCATAGAGGCCGGTATAGATACCTGTTGGTGAGCCATAGTTAGTAACACTTCAAAAAAGCATTTGTTCAGAACGACGGACCGTGGATGAAGAACCCACATATATAGGAATTAAGAGTTCCATCGAGATAGACCTGCATCTCTTCCTCGGAAAGATAGATGTCCATGAAAGACATGTCGACGCGGTCGCAAGAAGGTAGAAGGGAAGATACCCGCTGTCGAATATAACAAAGACCTTATATGCGAAGCACCATCCGGCGCGCCGGCAGTGCTGACGATGGGAGAATTTGAAAAAAAAAAAAAAAAAAGGCTGGCTGTCGCAAGCTGATCATCGTGATGAGTCTTTGAAGAACGAATAGCTAATAACATGGGGAAAAAATCAACGATGATGCCAGACAGGTCGCCTCGAAGTCACGGGTGCCAGTGAGCCAGGATCTTGCGGCTGGGGAGTGTTCAGACCCAAAGGCTGCCAGTGGAGTCAATATGAGCCGTCGGAAGTAGAGCGAGGTTTCTTACAGAAATGGTGGTGGTCCACATAGCGGGAACACACAAAAGGACATATGATCATCTTGACATCGCAGCTTAAATTGATAGGCCTTGCTGTTACAAGATGACATCGCGTATACGGGCCGTATATATATGCGTAGTGGTACAGGCCTCGAGGCTGGACGACAAATTAATATTGGAGCCAGCCAATCAACGCCGCGTTGCCTAACGCATGCTCCAGTGATATAAGAGCATTTATCTGTTGACCACCACCAGCTATTAGACTTTGGTATACCGAAGACACTCGTACTCACAAACGGTCGGTTTCCGACAGTAGAATTCAGCCACCGGTGCGCACTAAACATGCCTGGACCGCCTCTCTGACCAGTGGCGGAAGTGCATAGGACTGTCTCGGACCGGTGGCTGACAGCCAACGTCGAGTGTCGCACTGAGTCGCTCGTCTCCGCTCAATGAACACCAGCCTCCCAACGTCTTTGTCACGGTGAAACTGGTTTCAGCACAGGATGGGTACGCTATGTTGTTCATCTGCTTTGGCGGGTATACAAGCTTAATTTATTCTTGCCGTGGTCCATTGCAGGGCACATGGTGGATTCAGAGACGTGGGCGCGTGTGAAGACATTAAAGGCACCAGACGCTGTATGATGATATCCCAGACCGCATCCATTTTCATTGAGGAGGGCAGTTCTGCACCTCCCGCAGTATGGAAAGGCGATAATTATTGGCCTAGGACCTCCTATCGGTGCCAGAACGAAAAGACAGCTATGCGCCTGCTATTCCACATGTAAGTAAACGGACATTATGCATCAGTAGATGAACTGAGCGCACCTTGACCCAGCATACCAGTTTCAAGCTTGTTCAATCCACTGCTGACGGTATCGAGGACGATGCGCTCCAATGTCGTACATGTAGAGGTTCCAAATTTAAATTACTAGTCCCGGGGAAGGACTTTAGGCGTGCTCGAAATCTTTGGAAGACATCTGGTGGCACAGAAGAGTAGTACGAGTGAACGACGAAAAAGAGATGGATCGAGGGTCAGAGCAAGAAATGGAGTGTGGGAAAATGTAGATTTCAGTCTTCACCGCTACCACCATCTTCGTCCATGCATCGTTCAACCGACCTGCGACAATGGGAATATCAGCGCCGTAGTACGCCATACCTGTGCTGTATCTTGGCATAGCGAATCTTTGGAGACGTCGACCCGTTTTCCTGCCAATCCTGTCTCCTCACCAAATCAACGGACCCAAGACCGTAGCCAAGTGTATCTGAGACGACACCAGTAATAGGATCTAAAATGACGGAATGCAATACGTCGCCTCGCATCCAGCATCCCAGCGGAAAAATCACAGTATACCGGCGACGGCGCGGCTGGACGACTCGGAAGCAGAAGTGGGGATGTCCTTAGCGTTGGACAATGGCGCATATATCTACACTCCGGCACATTATACTGGTGCGTTTAGCTTTATCGCGATTAAGAACGTCCTGCTGACACAGAATAGTGGTATCGCGGACCTCTTTCCTCTGCCTACCGGAGGCGTGCACCCTACCATTGAGCAAGGAGAAAGGTTTTTCCAGCGATGAAGATGTCCTGGACGCCGCCCCATCGTTATACTCCTCGATTCGCGCTCTCAATATGATCGATGCTCGCTTACCTGACATTGGAATAGTGACCATCGATGGTCGATAATCTGACCCTTTGCTTCATCCATCAACGGAGCCTCGCCAGACTGTGGTTCGGGTCTAAACTTCTCAATGGCACCTGAACGTGGCCCGATACTCAATCTCCCGGTTACACATCGAGTCTCCCGCATATATGCGCGTCAGGCAAGCTATCGCCGGCTATCCGGAAATTTGCATCCTCGAATAGACCATGCGACTCGAGTGATGTTGAGCGAGGCAATGTTATCGGCTCTCAAGCGGTCGCCTGACATCGGGACGACATTGGTAGACCACCGGCACGGGCGACGATTTGAAGGAGAGAGATGTTCACTTTTGGACTTGCAGGAGGAATAATTGACAGCGCTTTTTTTTTTTAATTGCGCATAGCCATAACATTAATATCGGTCTCAGATACGCTCGACATCCCGGCACGTATTGAACAATCGACCCGTCTTCTACTCAGTACGGCTTATCTAATGGTGACGGTACTTTGGCAATACGATAGGCCAATCGAAGGTAAGAAGCACTTCTCGGCTACAAAGAAACTTGCATTGTTGTGTGGTTGGCGTAACTCCCCGTGCCGTTGAGTCTTCCATCGCGAAAATGGGGTTCCACGGTCCATGGTGTGCGCTATGTCCGACAGCAGGAGGTGCACATGGGGGCTTCACTTCCTTCGAGTCATCTGAACGTGTCCATTCTTTCTGTCTGAATGAAGTCAGGTAAATTTGCGGACGTCGAGGGAGGGCGACGAACGATGTTCCTTATCGGTCGTGAGCGCTCGGCTTGGGGGTTGAGAGGATGGGTTTCGTAGTGTGTCCTTGCGTCCGGCGTGCCTGAAGATACCGTATAGTGTAATGATGAGATGAAACATAGTGTTGGTAATGTCGTTGTGTCGCAGATATCACCGAGGCTGGATGGACCTTCTCCATGTTTGCCAGCGATGGAGGAATATCGTGCGCTCTTTCGCTCTTGTACATCAGAGACGATGATCTCATTAACTCCACCTTCTTGGGAAAGATGACACTTCATCTCCTCTCAGTTGTTTACCGTGAGATTCCATAGAAGTGATTTCCCATCTCGAGAACGACGAGCCGACGGAATTTTTACCCTCGACATAGCCCTGAACAGATCGGTTCGTCAAGCGGTGTGACCTATGACCTCCCTGACGAATTTTTGGATTCGTCAGTTACCTCATTGGAATGTTGTTGTATTGACAGAAGAATATAAGTAAGAGTCTACAAATGATGGTGAGTAATATAGTAAGGGACATGATAGCGGTATACATGCCTCAGTCGGGCACAGCGTAGGTGAAACGACTGAGGTATACGGGTATCTACAGCCAGGCTATATAGGTGACCGGGTAACGACAGGGGGTGTGTGTATGTGGTAAGTAAGAATAGGTGATAATCAAAAGAGAACGAGTGACGATCAAAAAGGTAAAGGTAAAGGTAAAGGTATATACGGATATCCTCCAACATGTTGATGTATCTTACGCGATAGCCAACTTGGACGAAGCGGTGTGCTCCCTGGTATCACCGCCCATATCAGGAGCTACCAGCCTGGTCCAGCCAACTTCGCCGATATTATAGACGAGAGTATTACCTCACTCCCAATCGTTTTCCTCTCTTAATACGTGCATCGAGTCGATCATCGAATCACGCTTTCACCCCGTCTCTGTCGATTTCCTTGTTCACCCGCCGCACATCATTGTCAGATCCTTGGCCGCCATAAATATAAGCAATTCTTGTCGACACACTCAGATACTGAAGTATCGTTCTCACTCCTAGTATCAGGAATGTTTGCTGCCATGCGCCAACGTGATCGTCATCAGTACATTGCTTTGGACCAAGTAGCCAGTGAGCTGCACCTCTCTGATGACTCCTCTCAGTCGTCCGAGACCTCTGTACTTGGTATGTAGTCTAGCCCTGGCCAAATACTTACTACTCACGGTACCTTATCAGACAATGGCCGCACGAAGGACACACCTCGTTACCTCTATACGACTTGGGTTCTTTACATTTTTGTCCTATGCACAGTCATCGACTGCATCGCCATCGTAATTCTCGCTACATTGCGGTCCGGTGTATGGGATCTTCAGACCACAATCTCCCCAGACACTCTTCCACTAAGGAACGCGTATACAAACCTCGACAAGCTCTATCAGAATCGTTCTTCGAGCTTTGTCCTCAAAACACCTGTCTATAATCTGCCTTTACTTGTTGGGCAGGTCTCCCGTTATGAACCGGATAGGTTCTTTCCACAACCAGTGGACGTGTATGCTGACGAGAGTTTCGGCTATAGTCAATTAGTCTACCAACACTACCTCCTTAATGACCAGGTGAGATTCATTTTGTTCTTTATCTGCTAGCCACTCAAGCTTTCATTTATCCAATGACATTAGCTCAGTACAATTGTACAATTCAGAGCGCAAGATTATGGCTTGGAGAATTGCACTTTCGCGTTCACATTGCCTGCCCCCGACTCATTTAAGAGTCCCGCCATAGCCGATGATCAGAGCAACATCACATCGATCGAAATATCCATGATCCCCGTTGACCGTCGACTCCGAACGAAGAGGCTCTCATGGGGAAGCTTACCTTCTGCCAGGATGCATGTTGGTTTGCTCAATATTTCTGATGGACGTACAGTAGAAGGCCCTCCGTTCTACTGCCCATCCGGCACATATCTCACTTTCGAACTCAGCTGTGTTCACTATCCCTGCTATCTTGATGTTATCGGTGAACGCACCGCAGAGTTTGGTAGTCCGAATGATTTCTAGTTAGGCGGTCGCTGACTGTATACGCATAGGCTTCTATATTTTACAGCGGCAGACAAGATGATGCCGTTCCTAGGCAATCTCGCACCTTGGTTACAATGCATTCACTGAAACTACGAGTTTGTCTAAGTTCATCGCCTTGTACTATTTTTGATGCTACAAAATACATGTGACTACACATGATATCATAAGGTGTTTAATTATCTTCCCTGGATACTATATTCAGTTGAAATTGTCTGAACGAGTGATATAAACATTACGTTGTTGCGTTAAAGTTCTTCAGTTGCCACGTTCGTACCCAATCATGCCAGTTTTGAGATACCTCAGCATATAGTGTATCCCAGTCGTTGCAAACATGTAACTGATTACCGCGATCGTATTTGAAGTTCCTTTGGGTGAAGTCGTTTGGTTCCAAGGCAGTATCTGCATGGCAAAGAATCCATTGCCTGAGAAGATTGAGACAATGCTGTGCGTGCAGCAGGTCATCAAGGGACACGACCTCGGCCTTGAAACCTGCATGCGTCACCCTCAGGCAATGCAGCTGATGCCAAAAAGAGACGAAGAAAAGGCGGTTCTGGGGGCCCAAGCGAACTGTTCCATTTCCCTCGGCTTCTCCGATCCACCATTCATTGTAGCCAGCATCATCAAAGGAGTAATGGACGGTCTCTTCAATGAACATGGCAGCTAAACCAGCTTGCGAAGGAAAGTAAAGTGGGACGTCATCTGAAATGAATGCTACAACCAAGTCAAGGTTTGGAAACTCAGTCAGCTAGTAAAGAGTACGTACTATGATCTCGTCGTCCATATGGGAGACGTATGATATCACTGTGAGGAGGATTGGAGTGAAGGAGATCGAATGTCGATAGGAAGAAATATGATGAGAAGCATAGCGAGGCCACGCTCGTGACAGCAATAACAGCTTGTATATATGAATACCCTTTCATTTCCATTTCAGAAACAACAGTTATTCGGGAGACGAATAAGAGAGAGAATGATTTCTACGATGGATGGAGGGGCTGGTACAGTATTCGATATCTACATGACTTTATACATTCAAGTCTTGTCAAATAAGTACTTACTGTTTGAACGGCCTGTATTGAGCAAATCGATTCGGAATCAGAAGCTGTCAATTAATAGTATTGACTGGCGACTGGGAGTTCATCATCATCACATTGGACGGCATGGTCGACTATAGATACAACGGTGGCGTATATGAATCAGAATCGTGATGGGCGGCAAGATCATTATCACTGGAGTAAGCACGTGGTCGTAGGTATTTTTCCTTCCAAACTTAAACTTCAAAGTCAGTGACGGCCCAAGGTATAAGTTGAAACGAATGATGTTCTCCATGATATCCCTCATCAAAGGACACCTTAGCTTCCAAGTCTAATGGCCAATTCTGATTTGGAGACACAGCGCGCAATCTATGTGTCCATTATTGTTGGCTCAATAGTGTTTGGTACGTGTTTCTGTCATTACTTTCTATGTGTAGATAGTGAACGATGCTGCTTACCTATGTCGCAGGAGCTCAGATCTGTCTCTATGTGCAGTCTTTCGTTTACTTGCTCAACAACCCAGTTAAAAAATGGAGATGTTTCTATATCCTCTTTGGCGCGATCCTCGTAGTGCTTACTGCCGTCGGGGGTGGAACCAACATGCAACTCGGACAACTCATGTGGATTCAGTATCCTGATTATCCAGGTGGTGCCCCAGCATACTTCGCTGACCATTCCTCGGACTGGTACGAAATATGGGGTACTGCCTCCGTGTCCTTTGCTAATATCATGGGAGACGGCCTTCTGGTGGGTTTACACATGTGCATACTCACGAATAAATGCTTAAAATAACTCCAAACCCAGCTGTATCGTTGCTACATAATCTATAATTCCAATATCTGGGTGGTAGGCTTTCCCTTTCTTGTTTTGCTGGCATCGACAGGTCCGTAAATTTGAGATCGGCAAGTCATCAGACTCATCATCGCTAACTCTCTGCTCTAGCTATGATCATTATTACAATTGTCCAAAGTGCAGTCCCAGAATCGACACTCTTCTTTGGTCTTCCTATTAATTTTGCTATCGCCTGGATTTGCTTGACCGTGGGGTTCAACGTCATCGTCACCGCCCTTATCTGCTATCGTCTGTTGTCGTTCCACAAAGCTTCCCGCGAAACTCTTCCCTCTGAGCTGACCAACACTTACACCGGCATCTCTGCCATGATGCTTGAGTCTGCAGCTCCTTTCACGATATCTGGTATCGTGTATGTTATTGCCTTTGCTGTAAAAAGCCCCTCTCAGCAAGTATTCGCCGGAATTTGGGGGGTCATGGTGGTGAGTCAACGTATCACAGTAGATATTCCTATATACTGACAGTCTACAGGCACTTTCTCCCCAGCTCATTATTACTCGCGTAGCAATGGGTATAGCATGGAACAAAGACATGGTAGATAGGTTCTCCGACTCTTTCAGAGTTAACAGCTCTAGAACGTTTTCGTCTGCTGCGGCATCGAACGATGGAAGAGCTCGAATTGTCGTGGCGCTGACAACCAAGGAGTCCGGTGAAGATATGGTTTGAATGGCATCTGTTGGGATTTTGCCAGAAAGTTCTAGAAAGGGCAATCCGGCATGATGCTGAGAGTTGATGAGCAAGCTCGAGAGAAAGAGAAAGTTGTAGTAAATTCTAGATATAAGCCTGGAGAGTACAAATACAAGCTCTGTAGGAGCTGTAAAAACAGAAGCTCATGCTATCTGGCCTTACTGACCTGGAGTCTACCCTGCACAACACCCAGGATTTCCAACAGCATGTCACCAACTGAATCTTCTTTCATTGATCCACTATTACGTTCTGCTTTTGATGTTTTGTATGGTGCCCCCATTCCTATGATTTATGCTCTTCTGTAGTGTTAACCACACTATTATTTTCCATGACAATCTTACATTTTGTTCATCAAGTGACACTGTGGGGATAAAGAAAGGTATTGTCAGAAGAATATCAGTAAGAGTCTCAGTTGGGCACAGCATAGATGAAACAACTGTATTGGATAAGTACTGTACCCATTGACAGAAGAATATAAGTAAGAGCCTACAAATGATGGTGAGTAATATAGTAAGGGACATGATAACAGTATACATGCCTCAGTCAGGCACAGTGTAGGTGAAAAAACTGAGATATACAGGCATCTATGGCCAGGCTATATAGGTGATCAGGTAACAACATGGGTTGTGTATATATGGTAAGTAAGAATAGGTGATAATCAAAAGAGAATGGGTAACAATCAAAAAGGTAAAGGTATGGGTATACATATGGATATCCTCCAACAAAAGGTCATGACTTGGGTAACTTGTTCTTATTGCTCATTCTTCAGTTATGTCAATTTAATGTGTATGGATCGATTATTTACAACTACTAGCACATAAATAATTCTTGGTCTGCCATCCATGAGAATGTTTGAGTAGCTGTAATCTGATCATGATGTAGGCCGGGTTGTAATACTTATGCCGCCCGTTGTTAAGTCCTGTCAATGTATTCTAGTTTATGTTTGTAGGTGACAACCGATAATAGCCAACTCAGACAGTTTATAGGCTCGTATCTTCGAAGTTCCAGGCAGTACAATCTGCCATCCTTCCCGCATACCACCAACGTCAGTGAAAAATGAATGCGGTTATTTCCATCCTCTTAATTCAGATGACTTTTGTGGCGACATTCCTGCCTACGTCGTCACTCTGCGCTCCAAGTCGATCCAAGCCTGACGCAGTAGTAGGTGGTGAGTACTTGAGTTCACTAATTGTATCCAGCTTGATAAATAAAGATCGTAGTAGCACGGAGTCGGCTTCCAGAGCCAAAGATGGGGCCCGCGATACTGTACAGGGCTTCGGATGAAGTTGACGAAGCTTAAGACTGGAGATATTTTTGGTACTGGATAGTTCCTACTATGCCTTAGTCTCTGGAGCTGAGGGTCCTAGGATTTATTCGTTTTAGGATTTGGTTATCGGCTTTCGATGTAAATTTTATAAATTTATATGGTCCTTGAGTACTTGAGTAACTGTCATGATGAATCTTAGCATTATGTATAAATTTCAGAGGTTCGTGCATTGTTATATTGACGAAGTAGAACTAGAGTCATAATCTAACGCGAGACATAATGATTCTTGTCCTGACGCCTCCGATTCTCTTCAAAGTCGCGCTGGTTCTGCTCTGCCTCTCGATAAACAACCTTCCAGTCATTACATACATAAGCGTCCGGATGGACTTTCACATTACGACCCGTCGCTGGCTCAAGCGAGGTGTCAGAATGGCAGGTTACGATCTGTCGTAAGTAATTCAGACAGTGAGCGACAAGTTCACTGTCAGAAAGGGGATATGAGTGATAAGTTTCGAGAATGCCTTTGCGAAGAATGTTGAGGCATTGCAGCTGATGGAACATTCCGAGCGTAAAAGGACGCTGTCGGTCACCGAGATGAAGAAGGCCGTCGCCTGGGACGAGACTGGCCCATTCCGCATCTGCATCTGCACCTTGAATTTTAAATCGGGCAGAAGAATCTTCGATAGCAAGCAAGATGGTGTCTGGTTTGGGAATAGGCCATTCATAAGGGAAGTCGTCATCGTCATAAGCTGCAGAAAATCAATAAATATACGGGCTCATACTTATGATTCACAGCACGAGATGAAAATACTTACTGTAGTCAACGGGGGTTTCACGGGGCACAAGTAAAGTCCACACGATGAGCTTCATAGCAAGATTCACAATGATGGGCAAGAAGACGAAGTACATAGCGGTACGCATGGTCAAGGACGGTCGGCAACAGGTGCACCGCTTAAGAAGAGACTTTGAACGCGTTTCACCTCGAATGAGAGGACAGTTGTGGATATCTGATAAATCTCATCAAAGGGTCGCTCCACTCTTTACCTGGACCGCTCGTATCACTTTTGGCAAGGAAACGTCCTCTCGGTTTCTTCCAGAGATAAGATTTGATGCTGTATCGCCTCCATGTCTGCTGTATCATCGTTATGGAAGGTAAGATGGGAAAAGACGGCTTCAAAGATGCACATACGGACACCCAGGACCGTGTACGCGAAGAAAACACTGAAGGATACTGTGAGCATTCGTGATCGGCTACAGGAGAGTGGCTTTATAACTCGCCTATACGTGAAGATGCCACGTATTGCTGCTTCAGCACACTCTAATCTGACCTTACATCGTGTCCAGAGACTATGATGACATATATTCGTTGTCATCGGAAATTCGTATACTCGGACAGACGCAAGTTTGACCATGCGATTCAATTGATGCCGATGAGTAGCGAGGCGACGTTACTGGCTCTGAAGTACTTGGCGGGCAGTTGACGTTGGGACGACACGGATAAAGCCACGATTTTCAAGAGAGAGATGTTCACTTCTTCGACTGGACCTGCAGGAGAGATAATTGACATAAGCACTGTTTATTATGCATAGGTGTAACATTAACATCAGCCACAAGTATGGGTGGCATACCTGATACATTGAATAACAGACCTGTTTTCTGTTGGACAATTGAATGGACCTACTCGACAGGACTTGAGTAACTGATAGTGGTACTTGGCACCATCATTCTATACTCCGACCCAACAGCCATTCTTTCAATGTAATAATGCAGGCCAATCATAAGGCAACAGGTGCCTCCCACCTGCAGGGAACCATGCTTCATCTGCATGCTTTTCATGCCAACTCCTCATGATGTTGAAGGACTCCACCATGTCACTTTTATGTCTGACAACATGAAGTACACATATGGCCTCACCACCTTCAGCTAATCTGAATGTGTTCTTTTCTAAGCTAGGGATATGCACCATACCATTATGGTGAAGAGGTTTTGCATGTGTGCAAGGCGAAAACAGATACAGCAGAGGGATATCCACTGATCACACCCACACCAACACACACAATACTTCTTAGTTTGTTGGGGGGATTATAATGTGATAGAGTAGCTATAGCAAGTACAATTGTCTTCTCAAATGATTCCACTGTGCATGAATAGCAATAGTGCAAGTATAACTGTCTCAGATCTCTCTAAGTCTCAAAGCTTTTCATTTATAAAAATGAGAGGTGACAATGGATGTTGCTGGGCCTCAAGGCAAAGGGTCCTGCAGCTCAATACAATACATCAAAACACTCCCACAAAACTCTCAAAATATCCTAAGCACAGCTCAGATCACTTCAAAATCTCTAACACACACAATACATGATTCAAAGTTTTGTGCTCTAAGCAAAAACCAATCACAAACATGTCCACAAGTGCCAAAGAGCACAGATCTCTGTTCACAAGTTTTCAAACCAATCATAGACCCACAGGATTCAAACCTATGCGATTCAGAGGCACAAAACACAATAAACATTGTCTGACAGACTAAAGGGTTTGAACCTCTGCCACCTGTAGCACTGTGCATCACAAATACCTAAAAAACTCAAGATGATGCCCTTCAGACACCACTTTCTTATTCTCAGGTTAGAGCACAATCCAAAACCTCTTATCAAACTGGGTTCAAGTCCTTTGTGAGCTTCAATGCCTTGCTCAGTTCTCAATGCTCTCTCAATGATATTCAATAATAAGTTTATTCTCTCACCTGAAGTTACAAACACAAACACAGAGCTAGAGTGCAAGGCTTTCTGTGCCCAATACACTGCAACTGTGGGGATCAGAAACTTGTATTCTACTCATACAATACTGTATTTAAATACTCTACTGTGGTACTTACTAATACAATCCTACTATGGTATCTTTAAAGCATGAGACTCCATGCTGGATCCCACAGGTATTATTCATGTGCATATTGCAGTTGCCACACTTATTCTCTTCCAGGCCAGGACTGCACAATGTTTCCTTGCTAGTTGACCTCAGCTAGCTGGCCTAGCCAGGTCTGCTCACTTTCTTATTTTCCTGGTGACACATTCCTGACAGCAGTAAACTGTTAACTGTTTCAGACCCCCAGGGTTATCTCCCATGTCTGGAGTCAGCCACAATAGTTATGTTCTCTTTTCCAGTGTCTTGACATTCTCTCCAGCTCACAAAATATACCATTTCTGGCCTGACATGCACCAATTAACTCACCCAATATGATATGTGTCATACTTCAGTATGATGCAGAGTCTCTTGCTGTGTTAAGCATGCTAAGGCACTGTAAGTATGCATGCAAGTCTCTGAGCAGTACATGTGCTATTCATCTCTGAGAGTAGTATTTCTCTATCTATTCCTTTGTTGCCATCATTTCATTTCTCTGTTCAACACTCAGTTATTCAGATACCTTTCTTTGGGTCTCAGTTCTCTGTTCTAAAGCATGTCCCATCAGTGCATCAATGGCTGTGCATCCTTGATCAATGTGATCAGGATTGCTGATCATATTTCAATCATATTCTTTTTATCTTTAGCATGCCCTCTTGTAATGGTATTGGTGTGTTTAGGGCCAAGTGCTGGGACTTCACATGCAGTCTAATCCCTCTGGTATTAGTCTGCTACTAGGCCATGCACTCTGCTCATTGTTACTTCAGTTTAGCCTTATGATAGCTAGGTTTTTGTGTGCTCTTATTCTATTCTCAGTTACATGCTTACTGGACTGAAATGTAGTCTCTGTATTCGCAATTTTTGCAATTTCACATGCCTGAACATGGAGAGGGCATGTTAATGAAACACAATAAATGCTGTCTGACAGACACAAAGGGTTTGAACCTTTGTTGATCTGCAGAAATAACCAAAAGTGAGCACTAATCAAGCCAAAGGGTTTGAACCTCTGCCACCTGTAGTGTCTTGCATCACAAACACCTCAAAAACTCAAGATAGTGCCCTTCAGACACTGCTCTCTTATTTTCAGACTAGAGCACAATTCAAAACCTCTTATTAAATCTAATTAGAGTCTCTTTCAAGCTTCTGTGCCTTGTGCAGTTCTCAGATCTCTCTTAATGATATCAATAATGGGTCAATTCTCTCACCCAAAGTTACAAACACAAACCCAGAGCTGGAGTGTGAGGCCTTTATGCCCAATAGACTGCAACTGTGGGGAGTTGGAAACTTGTCTACTACTCTTACAATACAGTACTTAAATAGTCTACTACTGTACTTACTAAGAGACATCAAATATAGTAGTTTCAAAGCATAGGACTCTGTTCTGAAGTTTCTTGCATATCATTTGCATGCATGTCACTGTCTGACATGCATATTCTGCTCTGGGTTGGGACTGCCTTTTGTTTCTATGCAACCTGACACCAGCTATCTCTTTCCTTTCTTATCTCCCTAGGGCAATTAATCCATTCACAGGAGTCATTCTAGACTTCAGGGATCATTTCTGGTCATTACTTTCACCAAATCTTCTCATTTTCTTGCCAAGCACCAATGCTCTGTTCTAGAACATGTCCCTTGGCCAATCAATACCTATGTATCACTGATCAATGTGCCACAAAGTTTCATGCAAGGTCCTGATCATATTTTGATTGTGTGCTCTTTATTTTTAGTGGGTCTTTCTGTACTTGTATTAGTGCAATTAGTGTCAAGTGCTGGGACCTCATGCACAGTATGACCCCCTCTGGTATCATTATACTGCTAGGTCATGCCCTCCACCTATCATCACTCAAGCCAGCTGTCATACAAGTCCCATTTCATTGCACTCTATAATGTAAGATGAACAATGTAATCAGAGCTCAGTTGGCACAGTATGGGTGAAACAACTGTATTGGTGGTGTACCATATTTAATGTAAGATGAATAATATAATCAGAACTAAGGAGTGAGTAAGTAAAGTATGCAAGGTATATGAGCTAGGTAACACATACCTCAGCACAGTACAGGTGAAATGATTGAGGTTGTGGAAGTAACTACATGGTATATATACTGTCAGTATGAAGTTTAGGGGTACAGAAAAACAAACGAGTCCATAATGGATGACATACAATATAGTTGGGACTGCATCAGATATTACATGTCTCATTCAACACTCTAGCCATATTCTTTATTGTGTGCATAGTAGACTGTGATACAGTCAATGTATTGTCATAAACCGCAAAACTACATGCCTGGACATGCAGCAGGCATGTCAATGGGTAGGAATGTAACAATACAGCCATAAACCATAGAAAACATATCGCCCATGGTATGGTATGGTTGACCATATACAGGCAGTTTCCCAGATAGCTGACAATGTGTCCAATGCAGTATGCTGCGTACATGCGGAAGGTGTGATATGAAACCGCCAGTTCGACTATCGAGGCGTGTTCAAGTGCCGGAAGCCCAAATCAGTGGCGAGGCTTAGCGAAATTATGCTGAAAGATAGTATCAATGGATATTCCAGATATTCTAAGTAATCTGGCATGAGAAGTATAACAATGGGTTGGGCTTCCAGGACACCTTCCGCCGGAAAAAATCATTGTCCTTCCTCGATGGTGGGGTGCATTCCTTTGGCGGGTGCAAAGAAAGCGGGATCGAACCGGGGCCTGTGCCACTATTCAGTGTCAGCGGATCTTCTTATTCGTAATAAAAGTTAACGTACTAATGCAAGGTGCCTGGGTGTAGATACACGCACCGTCATGTAAAGATAGGAAGATCCTCACTTCTCAATCTTCGTTCTCCCGAATCCACTCCTCCAAAGCGTAGAAGAGCGACTGCGACGATAGTGTACATTGTGGAAGGTATACATGAGAGGCGTCATTCGGTGATGTGGTCGAGGTTCTTCAAGTTGGAACGGTTGGAACGGTCTGAATGAAGGAGGCAAGATCAGTTTCCATTCATCCTTCTGACAGCAGGATCGACGTGAGATCCGTCCAGAGATACATTTCTGTATCGACGGGAAGGATAGATATGGTAGATATGACAGTAGTCGTTTCACGTAAGTCGGACCGTTCGGCTTTCTCCATTGTAGCCTTCGGAGCGAAGTGAGCTCAACGAGCCAATCCGGAGGAGGCGCTAGGACATCCCACTCAGTGCACAGGGTCCTGCAGAAACCATCGCAGACAACTCTAAGGGGGGACATTCCTGGGAGACATCAAGAAATTAGGAAGTGGTAGGAAGGGCGGATTGTGGTATAGGCTGGTGCTGGAAGGACAGATGTGTGAGAGAGGCGGAGAGGTACTTGAGACACGGCTTCCTTAATTTCGTCCTACATATGTTCGTTTGAACAGTGATGGAAAATGACTCGGTAACACCCTACATGAACGGTTGTCAGCGCGCCGATAGTCAGACTGACAAGCTCTGGAGCAGTTCCCAAAGCCGAGAGCGTCTCAAATACGTTCGTCGCGGAAGTTTTCCACGCGGATAACCACAGGCGTAGCTCACACAGCCGATGAATATCGGGTGATAAGAGCCTGAGATCCTCGCGAGAAACATCTGCTTTGCGTACGCAAGAAAAAAAGACAGATAGCAGGGCGTTCAAGGAAATTGAGAGGAATGTGTCGGGAATGATATAGTCGTCGACGGTGGACCATGGGGTAGGGGTAATACCTGTGACTAACCTCCAGTGCATGCACACATCGCGGGGGTAAAGCCACTCCCGTCGGTCGTAGATCTTATTTTCTGAAACAGGAAGGAAAGAAGAGAGATGCTGTCACGGTCTTGTTTCTCAAAGTATAGCAATGAGAAGCTCGGCAGGGCGTGGGGAGTATATTAATCGCACATCGGAGTTGTACAGTTGATGAGATGAGCCTGGTTTCCAAGTTGTCCAGCTTGGTTGCAATGTGCACTCAGAAGTTGATACATACAAAATTGAGTTTTTTGAAGGCAGTAACCACCAGTTCCTCCGGAATACAGAGCAAAAATATCTGTATAGTAGTATAACCGCTATAAAGTCGAAAAATGCTCTTCAGTCAAAAGCCACTGCCAGCTATCGGAGTAGACGTGCGAGTAATTACTCGTCCACCGGGACAGGTCTGCTGCCTGTGGGCACTTTGATTAAGTCGCCAGGGAAGAGTGCTCGAAGTTCTAGAAAATTGGCCTTGCAGACGAGTACGAGCTCATTATGAACAGAGTGAGCGACAAAGAAGAGATCTCAAGTCCAATGGAGCGTGGGAAAATGGGACAATCTATACTCCGCTCAGCCGACCCACGATGGGAAAATCTGCACTGCAATACGCCATCTACATGCTTCATCCATGGTTGCCTGACTTGCCTGGAGAGGGCAACCGTGTTCTCCATTGCACGTTTCCTGCCAGTCTGCACGATGTCTTCCTCCTCGCTCAGTCTGACGGCCCACGGTCACAATTAGCTGTATCTGACAAGACGCCGTTAGTAGTATCAAAAACGAAGAAGTCCAGTACGTGGCATCCGCACTCAGCGTCCAAGGAATGTGCAGAATCAAATTCGTAGTTGCAGCGGGCGCGGCTGGTTTCCTGATCATCGAGGTTCTCCTACTCTCCGGGGAGGTTAATTGGTAGCACCAGGGGCGAAGATCTCCTTGTCTTTAGGCAACGTCGCGCGTATATTAACCCAGTCACCTTGTAGCAGTGCGTGTATCTTTATGACAGCTAGGAAGATCCCACTAACACATAATAGCAGGGCTGCGGGCCCCAATCTATCCCGCTTTCTCTGTAAAAACAAAAGAATGATGTTCGAGTGGGGGAGGACGATTTTTTGGTGATGCGGGTGTGCTGAAGGCCTGTTCCCTCATTATACTCCTCGATTTGCACCTACTCTCGGTCCCTATGCGATCTCTGCAGCCTATCTGACATCGGAATGGCGACAATTTTTATCCCGTCCCTCGCCGGACTCGCCAGAACTGGTTTGAGTCCACGCTCTCAACGAGAACGGAACATACACTGATGATTGCACTGCCGCCTACACTTCATTGGCATCAAATCCTTCGCATATATGCAGATGCAGCCAGATGCAGCAGCTGCCTCGCAAGAACTCGCTGACAGATTCGGTCCACTATTGCCGTCTATCCGGAAATCCGCATCCTCTCTCCGGCTCATCATTTTTGAGCCACTAGCAGGACAGACCCATGCGACTCAATTGATATCGATGAGTAGTGAGGCAATATCATTAGGTCTCAAGAGGTTGCCTGACGTCCGGACGATACTGGGAAACCACTGGCCCGGGCGACGATTTGAAGAGCCCAGACGTTCCCTCCTGTGACTTGATGTACAGGAGGGATAATTAAGGACTTCTGAGTCGTCGGTGTGTGCTTTTTATTGAGTACTAGCATAGGCGTAACAAAGTTGACATCAAGGACACCTAATATCCCCGGCTCATATTGAATAATGCACCCTTTTTTTTTCTCGAACGATGGGATGAACCTGTTAGAGGATATCTGTATGTATACCTTCTCGATCGTCACCCGTTTCCTTTTGATTATCACCTATTCTTACTTACCATACACACACCCCTTGTCGTTACTCGACGGTATTTTGACGCCATCACATTCTGCATCCTGATCCCACAGTTGTCCCAATATGACGACGTAGGCCGATTGAGGGCGATAGGCCCTTCAGAAGCAAAGTTGTGCGTTAAAGCTTGCACGTGCGAAGCCAACCAGATTTAACTCCGACGTAGGACGTCTTTTTGCCACCATCGCCGCAGCTCTGAGCCAAGTGCTATGAATTACTCTTCCAAGTACGTTTGGCATTCAGGCTGCATCTCCACTTTCGCTGACATTGTAACGTCATAGCCCTTGGTCTTCTTCAGGTTCCCCGCCTCCAAGGTACAATACCTTCCCAGATGACGACGCAGGTACTTATCGTGCTCATCCACACGCTTATCCTGGTCTGATATCATTCTTCTAGGTCCAAGCAATGAGCGGATGCCCTTGAACCCGCAAAAAATACAGAGATTTAGAAAGTGCTCGTCCTTGAAGGCCATCATCATCCTTCTCTTGCTAACGGGCACCATCTGGCACTTTATTGACGACTACTCGAACATCCACCGCTCGGACGTCCAGGAGAGGATCCGCCATCGCGAAAAGTTGGAACGTCTGAAGCGGATCGAGAACGAGGACGCGCAGAGAAAGCTGGCGCATGAGCGAGAGGACGAGGAGCGACGTTTGACGTTCGAAGAAGAGGACCAATGGCGGAAGGAAGAGAGGGAAAAGCAGGACAGAGCAATCGAGCGCGAGGAGGCACAGAGAAAGCGGCGTCTCCAACAGGAGGATGACCAGAGACGGCGCGCGCATGAGGAAGAAGACAACAGGAGGAAAGTAGAGAAGGAAAGAGAGGACAGAGCCATCCAGGCCCGAGAGATCCTTGTAGCGCGCAGAGAGCAGGCTGTCCAGGTGAAGGACGATGCGATGCGGGAGGATGAAGAACGCAGGAAGCGCGCAGCGTTGACCTGGCACGACTTGACGGCGGAGAAACGGTGTTTGGGCTACGAGAAGAGGATGTATCACGCGGACCTGATAAACATACCTTATGGGGAGGATGCGCAGAGCTGGTGCATGAGGACGGCCATCGATATCCATGGAGTCACGTATGACCATCCGGAGTTTTGCACGAAAGAGAGACAGGTGTGTTCGATTTACTTTTTTGAGGGCTGTAGTAGGTGCTGATTTGCTTTGCTGTCCAGGATGGTGCCGTTAGGATCGTTGGACATTGGACCGTCACATCAAATGAACCAACGTGCAAGACGTGGTGGGGTAATCACAAAAAGAAAGTAAGCTCTTGTTACAGTCCCGTCAAATCCTGCATGCGTAATTGACGACTCTTCCCTTTCTCTAGGGCTGCCACGGCTCCCACAAAATGGTACGCCATATCCCCTCATTCGCTACCTAGCCTTGAATGGCAATCTTTCATAGCGTGTTGAAGCACAAATGTTCAACCATCAAGAGCCGTGGGACAACTGGGCTGAGATGTGTTTCTCTACCCCTTCTGAATTCGCCTGGGATAGCTTTCCTCACCCTGATACGTGTGAGAACAAGGTCGGTGGTGCTTTAAATCGTGAATGTTAGGCTGATTTGTTCTCTCTAGGGGAAACATGGTATAATTTGTAGTTGGTTCATCGATGTCGATGAGAGTGAGTGCCCGTGAACGATATAAATGTATTTCGTTATATTAGCTGTCTCTTGCCATCAACCGTTGTAACAAATAACTTGTATAACTTGTTTTCAATGCAGAATTGCAATGCAGAATTAGTCGCCATGCAAACTTGAACGCCGTTGCATATCGAACTCGTAGCTCGTGCATCTGATTGTTCAACGTTCAGCAGTCATGTGTTCGTGCCAGTAAAATCTCGTAGCTACGCTTTTCTCTTTCTTCTTTCTTTACTCGATTGACTGTGTACTACGTACCAAGTCAATACCGTATTCGTGACGTGATCTCTCGTGTTTCCACCCCGCTAGGAATTATCCTAACAAAGGACATATCATCTTCGCCACCTGAACGGCTTTCCTCCGTTACGGAAAGAGGTACAGTGATTTTCTGAAAGGAAAGTTCAAGCCAATGGAACGTCAACTATGGATCATTGCACGTACCGTCTCCACTTCGGTCACAAACAGACTGGGTATAGTGATATCCTCCAAGGAAGTTTCGGCAAGTCGGTCCCGTGGAGGAAGAGACTGTACGTACCGTCTGTCCTGAATCGGCTGACCCGCTCACGGCGACAGGCAGAGCAGAGTTGTTTACTTCGTGGTCAACAGAGCGCTCTTTCGCGACAGACCACATCGAGCTCTTGCGCGAATTGAGCCTGGTAAAAGAAAGAGTTCGCAAAGTGGAAAGAGAAAAAAAAAGTAGCCCGAGGGCTGGACTCGCATGGCTAGTAGAGAGTTTATGTAGACTGTTAGCAAGACCTTAGTTTCAGAAGTAGGCGAAGAAGATGTGGAGTACTGACGCCTTGGTAAAATGAAGTTGATGGCTACGAAAACGAGAGTGTTCGGCCAGGCTACGTACTGTGAATTGGGATCAGATTCGCGAAGAATCGAACAGGTCATGAACTGGATTAATCACTGCAATGAGAGTGAAAAGGGAGCATAAACTAAGTCCGCTGATGATTAGTTTGCAAAACGTATTGCGTGCTCGAGACCCTCACCTCGTCGCTACCCCAGATATCACTACGAGCCGCATCAGTCTCAGAATCAGTTTGGCAGTACTATAAGCAATCCCCCTCAGACCATTTCGCAAATAGATAGATATACCTATGAAACACGCACCTGGAGAAGCTGGTCATCGATCTGCCCTTTTGCAGGTAAAAGCACATCGCACCAGCGATGATGAAATCTGCAGCAGAGATGGTGGAGAAATTCATATAGATGGATACCTACCACCAGGGATGAGATTCTTGCGCCTAGAGCCAGCGAACTCGGCCTACCCTAATAGTCGCAATATCCAGAAAGCTTTTCAGTTTGTATCTAACGATGCCGTCAATGAAGGGAGGAGCGGTGGGTGGTGGTTCTCAGAAAGCTTACGTATCGTACATGATCCCTGAACGAGTCAATGCTCCAACGTAACTGCAGGAGAAACGGGGGCTTACAGATTCCTGCGCCTGCAATAAATTTAAGTCTTGATCTTCTTTCTAGACAAGACAAATCTCACCAAATGTAGCTGCGACAGCAACGAACTGATTGTCAAATATCAATTTCAGATTTCCATAGGAGAAGGAGAGGAAGAAACACTACAATGAAGTGTGGCAAGACCACATGAAAATGACGGCCGACTGTAGGATGGTGATATTAGTCAAGATTCATTGGGCGAACTTTAATGAACGAAGACGAACGTTTCCATATTCTAACGGCATATAATCTGTTATCGGCGATGGCTGAGTATTTACGAACATCAGAGTCGGATGAGGCGTACGCTTGGACACCAGGGATAATCATCATCTGTAGAGACATTCAAACACGATTTTTGAAAGGACAAGTCAAGATGCACATTGAGTAAGAGCTGCAGCTAAAGGGGGGAGCCTTAGATTCGTACAGGTAAAAGAAGCGAAGAAAAAAAAGCTACTGGAAAGCTCCTGCGAGCAATGTCAGAATTTGGTGGACCCCGAGGCTTTGGTTGACGTACCAAACAATTCTGCCGAATATGGTGAGATAGTTTCCGAATGATTCGATAAGGTAGAAATAGAGTGCGTGGGTGCTCAAGGCAACATGAAGCGTGTCGAATATCCTGTAGATTGTGCGTGTCGTGATACGGTTTGGTAGCTTGCTGGAAACATACCATAGTATGGCGACCTATACATGTTTCAAGATGTATGAGAACAGTTCATTGCAAGACTTTGGGTATCCGTACAGTATATCGAAAGATGCACGGATCGTTAGGATTGATTTTGTAATAGATGGCGATCTGCAGAATGGTTATTCCATAGAAGCTAGAGCGCGGAATGGACATCAAGAGAGATTTCTCAAAGAAAGCACACGTACATTGCAGCAATAGTAGTACCGATATACACCGCTCCTAGCGTCGCTCCAAAGTCCAGGCGAAGGGGAGTACTAAGTACTGGGGTGAGCGATGACATTTGGGTTAGGGAGTCTGTGGACATTGGGAACCGTACGGTGCTTATATAGCGAGGCAGGGCATAGAACGGTGGAAATCATCTTCTCCGACGCCATTGATTCCTATTCATAGAAAAAAAGTTCCGGATTCGTGATCGACTGACTACACACGAAATGTCCAAGCAGGATTTAGCCCACAGCACATATATAGCCACGGCCTTTTCAAACATTTTGACGTGCTAGTGTTCAGAGAATAGCAGATCGCTTATTCTCCAATGCATGGCATACGGTATTTGCAAATCATCTTCGGAGAAGTCATTTACTGATTCTGTCAGATTGAGAAAAGTTCCATTGTTGAATTATTCAAACATGATTCATGACGTATAAATCCGATACCTGTCTTGTCAATTCTGAGTTCAATGGCTGAGGACATTGGTATGGCAACTGGGATCATGTGGATATTTCCATTGTCCTGTTGACAAGGATCGACTGTTGCTTACTGATACGGATGGCTTAAGTCCCTTCAATTGTATAGATTTGGATAATCGGAAGGCCTGAAAGTTCTGCAGAGAACACTGCAGGCAAAAAGATGAAAAGCATGAAATGAGTGGACACACCTCGTTCTATAGGCCAACCGGGGGTTCCTTACTTTGGTAGTGGCATTGATCATCGGCACGAGGTCCCATTAAGGAGCAGGCGGACCCACAGTCTGGTGTTCGAACGAAAATCATGGAGCGAAGTCGGCGAATAAGTTACGGTCACCCGGACCACCTTTGGGCCACAGGAAAAGCCGACACGTCCTTACGAACGACCACCCTGAACATTGTCTATCCTTTGCCTTCTCCCTGAGGGACCTAGTCTATTGCCGGTGGTGTTTCTATTTCGTCGATTTTGCTGCGTCTGACTGATACTGCATCAGCGTGGAGTTTCGATGTGTATGCCTCGGCCCTCTTCGGGACTAGTATTATAAAGCAGAACTGGTGCGCCAGCGACTTCGGATACGAAAGAGCAGCGCAGAGTGGATTTTAAATTTGAGGGAAGTAATAGGCTATATACGCGTCACCGTGGGATTATGAAAGGATTTGGTGTCAACGATGATTTTAGAGTGCAAGAGTACCGATAATGACAGTAGAGTCTCGACGGGACAGCTGTCAAGTAGAGCTACCCGGCACTATTGTCACTGAAGACGTAGGTATTCACAAGCTACCCTGCTGCTCTGAAGTCCTGTTCCTCGGCCTCGCAGAACAAGTCACTATATGCCGACAAGAAGCTATCCTCCTTACCCTTCATCAACCGAAGCATATATCCAGCCTCGGCCTTTTCGTCACCACCTATGCTCTCATACTAATGCCGTGTCATCTGCTGGCTCTCAGTAAAGTAAACAAGGTCGGTGCTCTCCCCTCTTCAGACCAAAGGGAAACTTGCCGAATGTGGCTACGACAGCAAAGAACTGCGGGTCAAATATCAGTGACGAATCATGTTTCATGAGGAATAAAGGCAACCTACGATGAACCAGGGCAAGACTACGTGAAAATGATGGCCGACCACGAAAGCGTGATGGATTATAGGGAGATGTGAGAGAACGAAGGCGAACGTTTCCATATTCTCGCAGCATATAATCTGTGGTTCCGGGAGCTGAGTCTTTCTCGACGCACGCATGGACTCCGAAAGCAATTAACATCTAATAACAGTCAAAAACGGCTCACCAAATGAACAATAGATCAAGATACGCACGTTGAACACGAGCTGCAACCAGCTGGGCGAGAAGGCTCACGTATCGAATGTCAACGAAGTGAGGAAAGATTCTTACCTGAAAAGCTCCTTTAGCTGACATCAGAACTCGATGGACAGTTGGAATCACCTTCGAAGATAGCCTGCCATTGATTCCTATTCATTAGAGAAAAGCCCCGGTTCCTTAGATAGGCGTCCTCGGTTTTGCTGCTTCCCGCCACCGGTCTTCATACTGAATAACTTGTGGACAATTCAGAACCTGTATCGACATCTGTTGTACAAAGCAGTACCGCTTATGCTACATCAATCCAATCATTACAACGGGTTGGTAGGGCCAAAAGGAGACAGCATGATGGAACCACATCAGGGCGAAAATGTCATAGGACCCAAACTGCTATTAGAACGGGTTCCATCTGTTACGGGGAGAGGTATACTGATATTCTGGAAGGAAGGTCAGCCAATAGCATAGAACTGGTGGAACATTGTACGTACTGTCTCTGCTCCGGTCACGGAGAGACCGGGTATAGTGATATTCTCAAGGGAAGGTTCAGGATGTAAGTCCATAGCGCTGAAAGGATTGTACGCACCGCCTGTCCCGAATCAGCCACCCCATCATTCGGAGCAAATCTGATCATCTTTTGGTCAATAGGATGGCCTCTCCCAACCGACCACGTTGAGCTTTTGCGCGAGTTGAGCCTAGGAGGAAGGGTTATATCTAAAAGAGGATGGCGGCCGTAGGACTCACATTGCGAGTAGAGAATTTATATAGACTGTTAATGAGGAGTTAGTCGTAGGTACGAAAAATAGTCAAAAGACTGACGCTTCGGTAAAATAAAGGTGCCGAGGGCCATGAAAATGAGAGTCTCAGGCCAGACAATATACTGGTTGTTTGGGGAATATGATGGGAGAGCCATAATGTAATCGACAGAAACACTCACTGCAACGAGAGTAAGGAGGGAGAACGTGCTAATAACGCTCGTAATCAGTCTCCATAACATTACAACCACGAAATCATACCTTGTCAAAGCCCCAGATATCACCACGACTCGCATCAATCCCACGATTGTTTTGGTCGTGCTATCCCTCCGACTTTAGCAAGCACAGAGCTTACGATCAGAGGCCGCGCACCTGGACAAACTGGTCATTGACCTCCCCTTGTGCAGGTAGAAGCACATTGCACCAGTTATGGCGAAATCAGCTCCCACCATCGTGGAGAAGACAGAGTATATAGATGTCTTCTAAGGATCAGATCCTCTGTTCGATTTGGCAAGAAACCAGGACGTACCCTAATAGTCGAAATGTCCAAAATGCTTGAGATCCTGTATCTGATAATAATATCAATGAAGTGAACGGTGATGGCTCCAGGATGCCTACGTGTCGTAAATCACGTCTGGGAAACGTGATCGAGTCAGTGCTTCTCCGTGATCGCAAGTGATACATACAGAGTCCTGTGCCTAGAAGAAAATCAAACCATCACTACGAAACTCTCCTTCAGGCCAAGGGAAAACTTGCCGAATGTGGCTGCGACAGCAAAGAACTGCGGGTTAAATACCAGTGACGAATCATGTTTCATGAGGAATAAAGGCAGCCTACGATGAACCAGGGCAAGACTACGTGAAAATGACGGCCGACTATGAAAGCGTGATGGATTATCAGGGGAGATGTCAGAGAACGAAGGCGAACGTTTCCATATCCTGATGGCGTATAGTCTGTGGTTCAGGGAGCTGAGTCATTCCGATCATCAAGGTGCAGGTTAAAGAAGACATACGCTTGAACACCGGTGGCAATTATCATCTAGAAACAGTCAAACACGGTTTGTCGAATGAATAATCAATCAAGATGCGCACATTGAATACAAGCTGCAGCTAGCAGGGAGAGAAGAATCATATGGTATCACATATCAACGAAGCGAGGAAAGATTGTTACCGGAAAACTCCTGCAAGCAATGTCAGAACTTGACGGACACCGTGGCTCGGAAATATACGTACCAGATGATCCTTAACAGAAAGACGTAATTCCCAAATGAATCGATCAGATAATAATAGAGAGCGTGGGTGCTAAAGGCCACATGGAGCGTATCGAGTACCCTGCAGATAGTTGCATTTGAAGGTGCAGTTTGGTGGCTTCCCGTAACGTACCATAGTAAAGCGACCTATATACGTTTCAAAACGTATGAGAAAAGTTCAATGCGAGAACTTGGATCCCGTACAGTATATCGAAAGATCCATGGATCATTAGGGTTTAGTTTGTAATAGACGGCTGTCTGCAGAAGAGTAATTCCATAGAAGCTGAAACATGCAGTGAGCATAGAAGTGAATTCTGAAGGAAAGCATACATACACTGCGGCTATGGTAGCACCAATATAAATCGCCCCAAGCGTTCCTCCAACGCTAAAGCCTGTATCAGCTATCAGTATAGAAGTAGTAAGCGAAGACATAAGGGGAGTTGATGTCGAGAGAATAGCATGTCACTTATATACCAAAGCGTGGCATACGACACCTCGAATTACCTTCGAAGACAGCCTGCCGTTGATTCCTATTCATTGAGAAAGGTTCCGCGTGCCTAATTCATTACGCAATTCAAGCGCGCGAGACATGCCGACGTCTGAATTGGTCTCGTAGCAAGTTAATCTTTATCACCATAGGCATTTGGAACTTGAGGGGCAAAGGTAAGAAAACAACTTGAATTACATGAGCATAGGCTGTTATTCTTCGTTGATAATGATTAGTGTTCCTTTCTGATACCGCGAGGAACTCGGAGTTACATCGGGGGTTGTGCGAGGGGCACATTGTCGTCAATTAATTGTGTCTCCGAGTCGGGTCAATAGTGATAATGAAATCGCGGCGAGCGACTGTGTCGGCAGCGGAACTTCAGGGACACGATAATAGTATTGAGTGGCCCGTCTAGGTGCATTAGTGTTGACCTCGTCAGGGTGTTTAGGGCTGAACATGCTAGGATTTTAATTTTTGACAACGGAGGGATGAACACATACTGAAAGATGGTGCTATTTTTGTAATACTCGACACTGATGATCCTTTGGAAGATTGAACTTCAAAAACAATTCGAACAGCTGGAAAAAGATGAGTATAAGCGCTGAACATAACTTTGAAGATCGACAACACACTGAAGGACCCTGAGACCGGGGTATCAAATAGAGATCGCCGAAGTTTGTCGTTTTGCCCTGCTTTCCGCATACTCAGGTCTGTTTATTTGTTCTCTGGTCACCACTCTTGACAACATGAGTGCCGTGAACGATGAACTGGTGGTATCCACTGACGGCTATGTCGAGAGCGAGCCGGCTCTTCTCGGACGGGCCCACAGATACGGGCACGCCGCGGCACTGCCACGCAGCAGAGAGAATCTGAGATATCAATGGGAGATAGCGGTAAGAGGAGAAAAGGAGAGCGGGCTCATTTGTATTATATAGGCGAAGAGGCACCCGTAATGCGTCAAAGCACGCGAGATTTCCCAGACTGCGAACAGACTCTGAGGGCGGGCGAGAGTGCTAAGCCACAGGCAGTGGATCAACATGGATCAACATAAACGTCATGCACGTGAGGACGGGCTAGGCGGGCCGATGGAATTTTTGACACCAAAATACTTAGAGCTATCCTTTCTCCTAAAATCAGTACGCGTATCTCTGGACATTCTAGCCTAATCTGCCGTGGAATTTTACAGCTTTTAATGATAAGCTCGCCTTGTTCTGGGAACCCATGGGAAATGATTATTGATATGTCGCGTAACTGAAATCATGTTGATGCGCGTCTTCGTAGTGTCGCTGACTATTATGTAAGCAGGGCTACAATGTCCCAAGACTTCTTTGGTAAAAATACCCCCTTTAATACCCATTTTGCTCTTTTCCTCGACTTTTCGAAAAAAAAACCCACATACACCGTCTACTGCGTTGTATTCCAGGCTCTTTCGCGGTACTTCATCCTTCTCTCCGGAACTTTGAGCCAATTTTAACAGTCATGCACAGGCTGGCTCCTTGTTTGCCTAGCCTCAGGGAGCATTCTCCAGTCATTTTAACAGCAACTATTCCAGTATCAGCGTCATGGACGTCCAATCAAAATTGACATCGTTAGGATCGAGCACGAGGGAACAAAGGACATTCGGGACGAGAAAAGGTGCTCGGCGTTTGAGACGCACAAATGGAAGAATGAGCGTTAGAGTAATCAAGCCCCACGAAGCGGGAGCATCGGCAGGAGGAGGACAAGAAGAGGACACATCATCTCTTCGTAACAGTACATCAGCATTGGATGGTGAGGATTTCTTAGGCTTACATTTCCAGGTGCTAGCTCACCGTCAGCTATATAGGCCCTGGTCTGCCCAACCGCCAGCGTTAACGGCATCTTAGAAGTCGTTCGACGCCCTCAGTCGTTCGATGTTGTCAAACGAGGTTCTTGACTTTAAAAACTGTGTGTCGACATGATTGCTAATGCGAGGCTTCCATTGAAAGTGCTCACTGACCAGAGTCTTCGTTGAGCCTAGGTTCGGCCTGGATCAGATATCACGACGTCGGCAAAGGTGGAGCTTTTTTCCCCCTTGTCCCGAAAAGGTGATCGTTGATATTTTGAAGCTTTCAGGTCCTTAGCTTTCTGAGTTTTGGGCTCAGGGTAGGCGAGAGTCAGGCGGGGGATGTTCTCGCAAAGTCGGCTGGCATTCGTCAGAATTCAAGATCTGAGCTCGAGTTCTGAGCGGGTCTGAGGTTAGACCTTGAGCTTGAACTCAGTACTCAATATCTTAGTCACCTTGGCTCGATTTCTCTTCTTTAGCACTGATACTGAGCTCAAGATCTCGAGTGCAGTAGGCTGTGGGTTGAGACCACCGCAAGCCTATGTAATTAAAGTACGTAGTAAATATACGCGTGCTCCTGGTCGTCGTCTCAAGCTCAAGCTTAAACGATCTCTCAGGTGAGACGTACACCGAGTGTATAAATCCTTGAAGAATTCTGATGAGTCTACTATCAGAAATCGCACTCAAACATTAGAAAGAGGAATAAAATAACAGAGGGAGATTCGAAGCTTGAGTCAAATTTTCCGCAAATTTCGATTCCCTCACCAATGACACCGGACACCGGACTTACCTATGGCCGAGTTGACATATTTTCAAGACAGGACCTTCGTACTTTTTTCATGACAGAACTTTGTCTTCAAGCTCCCCGAATTTTTTCTTAGTACTCTAGTCTAGCGATGATAGCGATCTCAAGATCTCTACTTCCTCCGCAACGCCATCGCAAACATTCAACCCTCCCTCATGGACATGTCCGGCCCTCGGGTTCACGCAGTCTGTGAGACCCGACGCTTTCCTCTTAGCCAAGCTGCTCACCCTGTTCGTCGTTCTCGACAGCTTTTTGTGTCTAACCGTTGACCAAACCTTTCCTGCGCGAGCCAGCTCCATGGTTCGTCCCCGAAACCCTAGCCAGAGACAAGGAGTTGTTCAATTAACACGTCTGGGAATACAGGTATCTGTAGATTGGTCTATTCTGGCTGACAAGACATTGTGGCTTGGCGTGCGAACCGAATGGGTGTACGACTCCTCGGAAGCGATATGGAATTCACACGCGGACTTCGAACAGATATTCAGTTTCTGGCTTAGCGTGTCCCTATGAACGCGTCTTGGATCAAAATCGGTCATAGGCTGGCTCGTTTATCGCCCACAACACACTCTTGGCAGTCGAACTCAGGAACCCGGAACCGGACAGCTACTGCCTTCACAAAGCCGTCTTTGTCGGTATACTTGTGCTACTTTCCCTCCTGTCGAGACGCCTCGGTGAGGCCAATTTCTCTTGCAGACACCGAAGTACATTCCCTTCTATCCGTTGTACGATACCTCTGGTTTGGCTCAATACCCGCTGCGCGAGTGCTTCCCACACAGACGTCGTACTTCGACATGGGGAAAGATGATACATGAAAACATCTCACGACGACGCCTCTACACCCCGTATTGTGACTATCTTGGTCAGCATTATCATGCGGTTTCTCGATAGTCTGCCAAAATTATCACTCATGTGTGAGCGACGTGTTATAGGCGACGTTTTATTGGACAAGGCTGTCTCGGTTTTCTCTTCGCATCCTGTTTCTAGGATGACAGAGGTGGGTGTTAAACTATTTGCTACAGGCAGCGTGTTATTGGCCCAGCCCATCCGGGTTTCTTTTCACATCCTGCAGAGGTAGGTAAAAAATTAGACGACGTGTTATTGGACAAGCTCGTCTCTTCACGTTCTGTTTCTAGAATGACAAAGGCGGGTGTTGAACTATGTGTCATAGGCGACGTCCTATTGGCCAAGCCAGTCTCTTCCGAAGCCGATTCTGGAGTGACAGAGGCGGGTGTTGAGCGATGGTGACATAGGCGATGTGTTATTGTTGGATAATCCCCTCTCGATTTTATTGTCATATTCTGTTTCCGGAATGAGAGAGGCGTATAAAAGGTGGACGGGTTGAGTCTTCACTGCAGTAGTCGACACTACATGGCTTTTGCACCTCTCCTCGCTGCTCTCGCCTTACTTGCCGTTGTACGCCAGTCCGACGGTATTGCTTAACCTTCTGCCATGTGTAACGACGCTCATACCCTTTAACTAGCTGCCCTCACCAAGCGAGTGGCATGCGCCGATGGTGTCCACACCGTCACCAATGAGGCCTGCTGTGCCCTATTCCCCGTCATAGCCGACATCCAAGAGAATCTCTTCGATGGAGGAGAATGCGGAGAAGAGGTCGGCATTTTTCTTAGTCTTCAACGAGTTGTTCGCTGATTATGGGCGGAATTGTATCTAGGTACACGAGTCGCTTCGTTTGACCTTTCACGATGCCATCGGGTTTTCCTTTACTAAAGGGTAAGCCTTATATCCTCGTATAAATGAAAGCTGACGATCTTGACAGCGGGGGTGGTGCTGATGGATCTATCGTCACTTTCTCCGCCATTGAAACGGAATTCCACGCAAACATTGGTATTGGTATGACTATAATGATAGTTCTTTGAGACCATCGTTCACGGATTTTTCATCTAGACGGAATAGTAGAAGTACAGAGGCCTTTTATCACTGCCCACAACATGACTGCAGGAGACTTGTACGAACATTTAATACATTTATGACTCTGATATTCTTAGAATTCCCCCAGTATCCAGTTGGCTGGCGCAGTTGGGGTGTCCAATTGTCCAGGAGCTCCCCAATTGAACTTCTTGTTGGGACGTCCCCCAGCCACTGCACCCTCGCCAGATCTACTCGTCCCAGAACCTTTCGATACGGTAGATTCAATAATTGCTAGATTTGCCGACGCAGGGTTTTCGTCTTCTGAAATTATAGCTCTCCTATCTTCGTGCGGCATTGTTTCCTTCTATCCTTGCAGAGGCCCCATTTGATATCTCGCTCCAGGCACTCTGTCGCTGCTGCCGATCACGTAGACCCTACGGTAGTGTTAATTCATCTATCTATTGTCTTCTTTCGCTCAAGGGCTTTTGTAGATTCCGGGGTGTGTATCTTGCTGGGGTCCTTGGCTTTGTCTTTACTTATTTTATATAGCACTCCCTTCGACTCGACTCCGGGACTCTTCGACACTCAATTCTTCGTAGAAGTCCAATTGCGAGGCACTTCCTTCCCCGGGTACGTATCCATTGCTTTCCCCTGGCGGGCTAGTCGCTGACAGACATTCGGACAGAACCGGTGGTAATCAGGGTGAAGTTGAGTCGCCACTGGCCGGAGAAATACGACTTCAATCCGACGAGACGGTAAGTCGCGGCCGCATGTTACCTGTCATCGATGGCTCATTACGATTACTAGCTGGCTCGGGGTGTGTCCACATTTTGACCGATGCTTGAACCCAACTTCAACTTTTCCATAGATTCGCGAACGAACTGCGACTGGCAGTCTTTCGCCAGTACGTGATGTTGCATTTCTCAGCAGGGGTCAATCTCAACAGCGCTATTCTCACAGATAACCAGGCCAAGATGCAGGCCGACTTCAAGGCCGCTATGTTGAAACTTTCTGTTACCGGACAAGACGTATCTCAGATGGTAGATTGCACTGAGGTCATCCCAATCCCTTTGGCAGCTGTTGCGCAGAACGCCCACTTGCCTGCCGGATTGGACATGAATGACATCGAACAAGCGGTAAGGCCGTTTTGACATCTTTTCTGGGACGGATTCTCATTTGCCTGTTAGTGTGCCACTGCGGCGTTCCCTACTCTCACGGCTGATCCTGGTCCTGTCACCAGTGTCGCTCCAGTGTAAGAGATACCATATCGTATATCTTTGTTTACTGATTTCTTTCTTTTATACAGTCCACCATCCTAAGTCATTTCCACAGACAAACAGGAAACTTTCCCATTTCTTTTAACTTGATATGCAACAATCGTGAATGTAACTGATCCGGAAACTCTGTAAATAACGCGTTTCAATATTGTATTTTTTGGTCCGCCCGTGCCGATGTTCTTCACAAATTATCCGTATGAACTCCCTGGTGTGCACCTCAAAACGTTCGGCTACTCTCTTTCACATGAACATTCTCCTCTGGGTTTCAAGCGGCTCATTAACGCCCTAGGCAGCCCGGGTTGGCAGACTCCGATCCGATGAACTTCGACAGTACAGTTGGGCCGCCGACTCCGGCATTTTCACGCCCTAGGGCAAAGGATTTTTTATCACAGCGCGTTGAAGTGCACATATGGACGGACGTTTGGACTCAGACTTGCATATTTCTTTCAAAATCGTCTGGTAACCTGGCGGAAAAAAAAGTCGGAGATGGCCTACAGGCGACCACCGCACGCAATACTTGTATTTGACATTGGTGTCGATTCTTCCTCTCCATAGGAAATACAGTATCATTTGAAGCGGGTTCGGCGCCAGTCTACAGAATCTTCTGTATTAACGGCTCCGGATCGTTATGGCGCAGGTGGTACGTTAGGTAGTGCCAGCAATACCGCTCCCGCCGCTATAGCTCGTACTGAATGTAAGGAACTAGTCATTGACACTGAATGGTAGGCATATAATCAAAGCAAGTGGTGTGTATATCCTTAAGCAAATGTTATATCGCCCGTGCTACTCAACTGGCTTCCTCCTGCCGCATGGAAAGGTAGAGAGACACTCTAAAAGGAAACTTCAGGTCAGCCAGCAGAATGGTCAATGACGGAATTGTGTACGGTACGTACCGTCTCTGCACCCGTCCCGGAGCCACCAGGTATAGTGACATTCTTGTAAGGACTGTCAGGCCTACATCCAGTTGTGAAAATATTGTACACACCGTCTGTCCTGAATCAGCCGCCCCATTTTCAGCGTCATGATGAGCAAATCTCATCTTCTGGTCAGCAGCAGCACGGTCTTTCCCGACTGACCACATGGAACTCTTGCGCGAGTTGAGCCTGAAAAATATCTACTGTGTATTGAATGTAAAAGGATAGGAGGGCTCGACTCACATCGCGAGCAGGGAATTTATATAGACTATCGGTCTCTTAGCGAGGAATCACGCGGAAAAATATTCAAATACTGACGCTTTGGTAGAATGAAGGTGCCGATTGCGAAGAAAATCAGAGTATCAGGCCATGCGATGTACTGATAGGTTGGGATATAAGGCGGGGAGAGTCACAGTGATTCACGGGAACACTCGCCGACACAAGAGTAAGAAGAGAACATGCGCTACGTATGTCCGTGATCAGCCTAGAAGGCAATGGGTGTATAACAACTATACCTTGTCATCAGCCCAGATATCACAACGATCCGCATTAGTTTCACAATTGTTTTGATAGTGCTATGTAAGCAGTCCTCCAAGATGAGAAAATACAGAGACCTTAGGAAGAGAGAGACGAACCTGGGAAAAGTAGTCATAGACCTGCCTTTGTGAAGGTAGAAGCACATCACGCCGGCAATAGTGAAATCGGCTGCTGTCATTGTGGAGAAAACTGTATATATGCACGTCTATGACCAAGCATCAGAATACTTCATGCATCTTAATGGAGAGCTTACGGCCTACCTTAACTTTCGAAATGTCCACAAAGCTCGAGATGGTGTATCTGACAATAACATAAATGAAGTAAATGGAGATGACCTCCCGGGTTGCTCACGTGTCGTAGATCACATCTGATAGGTGGCATGCTCGCGTCAGTACTAGGATGTGATCATAGAAGTAGGGCCTACAGAGTCCCGTGCCTGCGAAAAGAAATTAAATCACCCTGCTCTGTTTCGACGAGAAGGAGAATCTCACCAAATGTTGCCGCGACAGGAATGACCTGAAGATCATACACCGATTTTGAGTGTCTTGACCTATATACTATAAACAGTGAAACACCTACAATAAGCCGTGGTAAGACCGTATGAAATTTAAGGCCAACTATGAGAGTATAACATATCAGAAGATGGGCCCAAAACCTATGGAGATTTCAGGGAACAAAGACAAACGTTTCCATATTCTGACACCGTATAATCTGCGATAGCAGTAGCTGAGTACTTCCAATCAATCAATGACCTGGTCGAAGGAGACGCACGCCTGGACACCAGCGTTGATCAATATCTATTGACGGATAAGTGGCGCTTGTTAAAGGATATGACGATACGTACATTAATCAAAAGCTGCAGCTAACGGGAGCGGAGAATCATAGCATCACAGATCAATGAAGTGTGGGGAAAGACCGTTACCGGAAAGCTCCTGCAAGCAAAAATCAGGCTCGACGGAACCGATGGCTCTGACATACATACCAGATGATCTTGGACAGCAGTGCGATATAATTTCCAAATGATTGGATAAGATAAAAATACAGAGCATGGGTGCTCAACGCAACGTGGAGCGTATCGAGGATCCTGCAGATCACAGTCGATCAAGACACAGCTTCATGCCTCCAACGTGGTGGAAACATACCATAGTAAGGCGATCTGGAGAGGGTTTTCATAATGTATGAGAGAGGTCCAACGCGAGGGCTTAATATTTCGTACCCCATATCGAAAGATCCATGGGTCATCAGGATTTAGTTTGTAATAGATGACGGTCTGCAGAATGGTTAATCCATAACAGCTGGGGTACAGTGTGAGCATAACAGAGATTACGAAGAACAATGCACGCACACTGAAGCTATAGTGGCCCCGATGAAAAGCGCTCCTAGGGTCTTTGCCAGCTCTGAGGGAATATCAGCTATGGGTACTGGTAAGGGAAGCGACGACATCTTGAGCGCCTGTGTTGAAGGAACAGCACGCCAGTTATATCCTAACGCATGACACATAGAATTTTAGAATCATCTTCGAAGAAGGTATGCCATTGGTTCCCGCGATTCTGTCAGATAATTAAAAGCTTCCGAATCGATAATTCGAACACACGAGCGGCTATTCCTTGATCTAGAGGCAGTTTTAGCACTGGTTCAGCACTGAGCACCTAATGACCGTCAGAATCAGTTGATGGAACATTTATTTATACATAGGATGGGAGACAAAGGATCTGAACGGTGCTTTGCTTCAGTCAAGCTTTCTGATGAACTCAGTTCGGAAGATGCCGAAGTACTTCTCACTCGATTCGTACCTCTGGCTGCGAATTTTCGAAAATGTGGAACTCTACTAAACTGGGAGAGATTGTATCGCTCTCAAGGTTTGCCCCCCCCACTTTGAGTCACGTCGGCGCTAGAAGCTTGATTTAGTCCAACGAGCCCGGATCATTTACTTAGAAACCCCGAGGACCACACGGTCTCAGGACTTCTTCGAGATTCCCTCAGACTGAGAAATAGATGCTGTTTCCGGGCGGTACTGCATCCTTCGTCTACGACAACAACGGGTAGTGACAATCTGCGTTTCAAAACGAAGGCCGGTCGTGTGAAACATGGGAGCGAGGGCTGAACGAGATCAAAAGCATTGTCGTTTTCTGTAGACGCAGAGAACTGACTGGAGCCGAGGAAGAATAAGGCCCCAGGGCATATCACAGGCCTGGGCTGTCCTGCAGAATGATGAGCTTGCGATTACAATGTGCTTGGATACGAAAGGCCTGCCGTCGGTCGCGCTAGCCTGTGTCAACTCTGCCTGGACACTCGGGATGTCCTACTCCATTGCCAGAGAGTGGAGGACGACAAGAATGAAGGTGATTATTTATCGCCTTCGGATCCTCATTAACTGCGACCTCCAGCGTCAAGCCAACCGGGGCTTCGGCCTCAGAAGACAATTGAGTACAAGAAATTCTGGGTGAGTAATTGCTGTGCCTGGGCTCGTAAGAATACATGGTCCTCGTATCGCTATAGCGCTAGTGATCCAGCAGATAACAGAGAAAAGGTAGCCATTGGGACCATAGGGCATAGCAGTACGACATGAGTGCATTGTCATGCAAATGTCATATCAGCCAGACTGCGATTTCCTTCTGGAATGGAGACAGATATAGCGATCAGAAAAAGGTCAGCTCACTGAATATCGATCGCAGTACATTGTACGCACCGTCACTCCTGAATCAATCACTCCATTGCTTGAATCGTGAGGCGCCAATCTGAGAATCTCATGCCTCAGGCAACAGCGAGTTAAACACTGACGCTTTGACAAAATAAAGTCGATTGCTATGAAGACGAGAGCGTTAGGCTAGGCAATATACTGTAAAGAAACCTAGTATGAGATTGGAGACAAATACAGGATGGAAACTGAGGAATCAGTCACCGCAACGAGAGTAAAAAGCGAACATGCGCTAGGAACACTTATGATTAACTCGCAAGGCATCGCATAGGAGAGAGATCTATATATCGTTGTCAGGCCAGATATCACTGCAAGCCGCGTTAACCCTACAATTATCTTAGTCGCACTATAAACCTTACCTAGAGAAGTTGATCATTGATCTACCCTTGTGCAGGTAGAAGAAGCACATTGCACTGGCGATAATAAAATCGGCTCCTATGACCGTGGAGAAAACTAGGGATTAGACCCCCTCCGACGTCCGACGTACGAGCCGAAGACCTCCTCTGATGGTCGAAAGCTTGACAGGGTGTACCTGGAAATGAATTCAATGAAAAATCGGTCATGCCTTCCGGAGGGCTTACGTATCATAAATCGCATCTAACAAGCGGAGTCGAGTTAGTACGGCGCCGGAATTATAGGAGTGTCACTTACAGAATCCTGTGCCTGCGGGGAATTTAAGTTATACCTTTCTTCTTTCATCAGGACAAGGAGTATCTCACCAAACGTTGCAGCAACCGCAAGGAACTGCGGGGCCGAATACCAGTGTCAACTTGTGTTCGCATAGGTAAAGTGAACACCTACGATAAAACGTGGCAGGACTGTATGAAAATGACTGCCGACTGCGAGACGATCATAGTTAGGATTGTATAGAGGATCCTTCAAGGAACGAAGATGAACACTTTACTATTCTGACAACGTACAAGCTGTGGCATCGATTCCGATTATCACGGCGCAGATCGAAGGGGACGCACGCTTGCACGCCACACACAGTCAGCATCTGGGCTCCTGTCAGACACGGATTACTGAAGGATATATAAAGACGCACATTGACCAAAAGCTGCAGCTAATATGGAAAAGGGGGCCCGATCTCACAGATCAACGAGACGAGGAAAAACTGTTACTGGAAAACTCCTGGAAGTGGCTCGAAATTCAGAACTCGACAGAAAAAAGGCACCGCTTGACGTATCAAATAACCATGAACAAGGCGAGATCTTTTCCGAACAATTCGATAAGGTAGAAATAGAGTGCGTGGAGGCTCAGCGCAACATGGAGTGTATCGAGCATCCTGCAGATCGGATTACGTCAAGATACAACTTCGATATATGTCCCCTTCGTGCGGGCAACGCACTACGGAAAGGCGACCTGTATACAGTCCATGCTGTGTGAACCAAGTTCAACGCGAAAGCTTAGGATCCCGAACCGCGTATCGAAAGAGCCACGGATCGTTGGGAATTTGTTTGTAATAGATGACAGTCTGAAAAATAGCAATTCCATAGCTAAGGTGTAGTGTGAGCATCGACGCGAATCCTCTAGGAAATATCACGTACACTGCAGCTACGGTGGCACCGATGTAAATTGCGCCGAGTGTCACTCCCATGAGCGAGGGAACATCAGCCAGCCGTATCGGAGTGACCGGCGATGTCATTTTGGGAGCCGGTTTTTGAGGGAGTATCGCGTTGCTTATGTACGAGCACATAGTATCCGGCATTTGGGAACAACATTCGATGAAGGCCTGCATCGAACTAATTCCAATTGACCCCGTCAAATAGGGCAAAGTTTCGAATTCATGCCCCGACATGGCAATGAAGCAAGCGGGACCGATATCCACGAAACCATAATCTATGTTGAGTGTGTTTTTTTTGGGTGAGCGATGCTGGTGAATAAGCGCAGGTGGTCATTAAGAGTATTTTTCGTCTATCGTATTAATGATCAACGTTGCTCCACGGTGCAAAGATGTGAAAAGGTCACCATTGGGGTCAGACTCTAACCGATAGAGAGCATGTCCGTCGAGTGATCGCACAACTACAACAGACAAGTTTTGCTTTTGACAGTTCATTTCGGATAAGGATGCGACTAGGAGCCAGCATATCAGTCATGTCTGCAGACGTTGCGGTTCCGCTTGATCGTGTTAAGGTTGACATGGTGGTTAGGCTGCTTCCACGTTAGCCGTTCGCCAATATGCAAACAAGAAACGGCGTACCTCCAAAGCGTGATGAACCCATCAGGTCGAACCCGGGTTATAAACCCGATGTATGTGCACCATTCCAAAACATAATAGGCATCTCGGGAATACCGTACCGCTGCTGCCTTCGTTAACATGGGCCCCATGTCAGTAGATACACGCACTCAAAAAAGAACTTTTATTTCCAAAAACATGGACATCGCTCATGCGCTCACAAGCCTCCTCACGCCGTCCTTAGGTTGTCCAAACAGAGTACTGCGATAGAAAAATGTCCAGGAAGGGGCCATCGTTGGCGTACGATTCTTGTCGTCGTAAACAAGAAAGCAAATACAACGCCGAAGCCATATCCATTGGCTCGGACAACCTTCTGAGCTTGGTCTTAACGCCGTGTCATGTGGTGTATGCACCGTCCACATATTATCGAGTGTAAATAGGCGACCTCTTGACTGAGCTTGCTGAAGCGTTCTTCCCCGCCATAATGGATATGCAGGTTGCATGTGCGCTAGTAGCCGACACGAGCGAGCCGTTACTGCTGTCGTCGAGATTAGAACGCGCCTCTGATTTCAAGCAGAAAATAACGCACTCTGCTGCACCATGACCATTCTGGGGAAAGCACAGTCACGTATCTTCTATCATCGCTGCCGGAATATCGTTGCTGGTGAGCGGTGCCTGTGTCGAGAGCCTTCAAGATGATGGTGGACAGTGGCAATTTTTCTACAGCGCTTATAATAACCAAGGCCAGCTAATTCATTGAGAAACATGTCGTATTTGAAGAGAAAAGCGTCCAAGTTACACGACTGGCAGTGATGAAGGATATCATTGGGCAAGAACATGGTGAGTGCGAATGCTGCTTCTGAACTCAGGTGGCCTGCCCTCAAGTCCACGTGTTTGCTTAAGGGGTACCATGTATTTCCAGATAATAATATCACAAGAGAACGGCCAAAAGGTGCCTTTGACTGGGATTTTCTACGCTACGTCTGATGTGGATATTCTTCAGCTTCCTTCATTGACTCAGACTTACCAAACTATGATCACAACCCTATCTCAGTGTCCTCAGTGCGGGTTCGCGCCATCTGAAAAGCCCCTTCCCAATGGGATCTCCATCGCTCAACTGCAGGATTTTTTTGCCTGTAATGACGCTCCCGTATGTGCCGAACGTGCGGAACTAGAAGCCGTTATCCGTGAGGGAGAGCAGTATTTGGCCTTCCTCCAGCAACGCATATCACAAACCCAGAATACCCTCGACTCACTCTTGAAAGAGCAGAACCGAGCAGTCAAGCACATCGCTGACTCGAAATTGGTCTTGAATCCCGTCCATCGTTTACCTCCCGACATTTTGAGCCACATCTTTCTTTTATGTATCTTTCCGGACAGCGAGCCGTTACAGTCCAGTGATAGCGACGCGGATACTTCATTGCTGGACTCCCTCAGCATCACGAATTCTCCGTGGAACTTATCCTATGTCTCATCTCGATGGCGACAAGTTGCTTTAACCACACCTAGTCTCTGGTCATTCATCGGGCTCCAACTTCACAGATACCAGGGCCACACGCGTTCATTATTCCGTCTCGGAACATATTTGGGAAGGTCCGGTACACACCACCTCACTGTTGCTATCGAGAGTGATGAGGACACATTGGACCATCCCATTCTTCCCATAATTCTCTCCACCTCTCCCCGCTGGAAAGAACTCTTCATTAGTCTTCCCTTCTCTGCATTCCGCATTTTCAACAACATTTCCGGTTCACTGAGTTCCCTTACTTCACTTTGTGTGTTCCTACATGGTGAACCAGACACAGAATCCGAGCCGATAGCCATGATCGAAGCATTCCGTTTCGCACCGCAGTTACAAGAGTTAGAATTTGCAGAATGGAATTGGAGGATCCTCTTTCACAACCTATTTTATTTTCCATCAGAACAAATCACCAAAGTGGTGTCAGAGGGAAACAACATGCAGCCCCTCGCCCTCTTACAAAAAGTGCCAAATTTGGTGCATGGCACATTTTCGGCAGACATAGATTTCCTCTCAGATGCACCATCTGATGTGTGTTGGCACACTCATCTCCAGGTGCTGATCATAACCGAGAATGCTGAGAGATTCATAGCTGAGCTGTTTTCAAGACTCGCTTTGCCAGAGCTTCTCCAGTTACGGATGGAATTCAGTGATCCAGGAGAGGATAATAGTATTGTTTTGCCGGAATTCACTACAGAGACTGCACCAGTGTTGGAGTATCTGTGTATACAGATCAAAGATTCAATGACTCTTGACAGTCAAACATTGACACACCTATTGAAGCACACCCCATTACTGAGGAACCTGAAACTCAGTGGCAAGGTGATGACCAATGATGTCTTTCTCCAGCTTGGAAGGAAGACAGAGTTTTCATGGTTGGTCCCTCAGCTATGCAGGATAGACTTGAGAGGGTCAACATTTGAATTTGAGGATGCCAACAGTATCATTGTTGGAATGGTTGCATTTTGAAGTGAAGCTGTTGAGGGTGGCACAACCTTGCAGACACTCATTCTGGATGAGCCATTTTGTTTTGAGGATGATGATCTTTCTGCAAGATGGCACACACTCTGCCAAGAGAGTCTAGATGTTCAGTATGGTGGATGAAAGGTGTTGTGGAAGTTTTTATTGCATTTTCTGATAGAATGAATTGTTAGTTCTGAGCAATGTGTGGATAAGCATGTTGCTGTGACACTTGTGATATTCAATTATGGTCTCCATGATCTTCTTTGTATTTGCAGCTGTTTATGTATAAATAGCTGTCAGTTGCTCTCATCTGTTAACTATAACAGTTGAGGTGAGCATTATGCAAAACTATTATGTACTTGTACTTACTGTGTCTCATAACTTACTTTGATTGTATCTAGTCATTCTTATACCAAAATTCTATCAGGTCTTAAGCTTTGTCCTTACCTGAACTTAAAGTGATCAATATTATTCTATATCTTATTGCTCTTTATGCAATGTCTACTGTTACAAGCATATCAACTGATTCTACCAACCTTTCTGCCTCTGTGCTATGGCTTGAGACAAATGGAGTAAATTAGCTTATCTTTGCTACTCACTTTGAAATAGCTGTGGCAGCTAAAAATAAGATCAGATCACTTTATTAGCACCACTCTCCATTCAAGGTATAATATATGTTCTATTACTGAGGACCAAGTTGCTGAAATTTATCAATAGGACAAGAACAAAGTCATCTCTCAATTCCTGTTGTCTCAGTGTATTCATAATGGTTTTTTATATTTAGTTCATCATGCAATTGCTATCACCAAACAGTGAGTAGAAATTATGAAGTATTACATGGAGAAAAGAGCATATCAGCAAATATAGTAGAATCAGCAAAGGCTAGCAAGAGAGTTATAGCATCCATAGTCACTTTAATAATGATAATAACATTACTGTCCACTTTCATTCTCTGTCACAAGCAGGATATTAATTCTGACCTTCTGAAAAACATGATTTCAGAAGAGTATGATTATCAGTAACACTCAAAGAAAAGTCACCATCTGCAGAATGGTGAAAAAGAGAGAAAAGTACAAGATGATGATAAAGTGTTAGCAGCTGTACCTGGCAAGATTAATGGCAAGTCCTAGAGGCATTATTCAAATCATGGTTGCTTCAATTGTAGAAGTTACAATTGTTAGAGGAAGGACTGCCCCAAGCCTCTGAAATAAGGCTCAATTGATAGCAAGAAAAGCAGTGACAAGACACCAAATACTACTAATGCTGTCATAGGCCTTGACAGTGATTCAGAAGTGGAGTGTGCATTTGTTGCTTAGAGTGATAAAGATGATAAAGAACTGATTTGGGCCTCAGACATTGATGCTGATTCTATATCAGCTGATGATGCTTCAAATCTATCACTCTACTCACTGACTGATTCATTGAATACTAGCAGTGACTTAAAATCTCATTCTTTTATATCTGCACTGAAAAAGATTCTAATACTAAAGATGGTGAAGACTGGTTTTCTGATTTAGAAGGCCAAGTTAGTCCATGAGGTTGCAGTTGAAACTCTGATGAGTTGGTCAACAGTGATATAGATCTTGACATTAATCAAGAAGATGATAACAAAAGTGGGACACTGTATCTATCACATCTGAATCAGCTGCAGCAGTGTATCAGCCCATGACAGACTTACCTTGTAGCAAGTTATATAACTCTGACATCACCAAAGATCTTTCACCATACTGTGATGTATTTAAAAACTTTATTGAAACTCCTCTTAGAAAGTTTATGGCAGTGAACATGCAGCATTTTATTGTGCAGGGTATTGGAGATATTGTATTTGAAGTCCTAAATAAGAAAGACATATTAAAGCTTCAGCTCACCAAGATCTTGTATTCTCCAGAAGTCAGCTATACTTTGATTTCAATAGGCCAATTTGACAATTTAGATTGTATCTTTACCTTCAAAGATAATGCATATATACTTGATGGGCCAAATGGAAACTGAATTGAGATTGTCTCAAAGACCAAAGATGGTTTATATTGAGTTGTCCATTCACCAAATCAAGATGTAACAGCCAATGCAGTTGAAGAAACCATTTCTTTAATGGACTTTCATCATTGCATAGATCATATTGCTCCAGAAGTAGTCTGCCATCTAGTTGAGAAGGAATTCATCATTGGAGTGAAGCTAAACATGAATGAAGAAGAACCTACCTTCTGTGAGTCATGAATTTATGCCAAAGCTACTTATAAACCTTGCAGAAAGGTATCAGAGAGCAGAGAGCTGTAAAAGTAGATGGTGAGATTCATTTGGATATATGAGGACCAGCACCAGTTGCTATGCTTCAAGGTTGTTATTATTATATCATCTTTATTAATAACAAGATGAGATACACCAACATTTGCTTCTTGCATTGCAAATATGAGGTCTTCAAAGCTTATATCAATTTTTATATCTGGCTTTGCACCTAATATGATAAATCTATGAAAATTTTACATTCAGATCAAGAGAGTGAACATCAAAGCAAAGAATTCATACTATATCTCAAGGAAGCTGGCACAGACCAGAAGTTGATGGTACATGATTCTTCTTGGCAAAATAGTGTGGCTGAACATTATAACAGAATCCTGATGGAGTGAGTTTCAGCACTCTTACATGCTAGTGAACTATCTTGAGTCTTATAGGCAAAAGCTGCTTATCTGGTTGATGAATAGGATGATGATGAAAGCTTTGAATAATAGCACACTATATGAAGCTTTAATGAGCAAGAAACCAAACCTTCACAATGTGCATAAGCAAGGCTCTAACATATAGGTTCAGACTGAAGAAAGAGCAAAACTAAATGAAAATCAGATTTGCAAGATGAAATATATGGGTGTAGATGACCAAAACCAAGGCTTCCATATCTACTGGCCAAATTCTCATATGATCACCACTAAATAGAATATATACCATAACTAAAGTGATCTATCAGCACAAGATCTCAAGAGAGAGGACTTGGACATTCAAGTTAAGACTCCTGAAAATAGGATACACCTTGATGCTATTTATGTAGTTCCAACTATGCCTACAATAACCTCACAACAATCTCCAGTTACCCCTGTATCTTTCTCACTCCTATCTGAATCTATATCTCATGAAAAATGAGTGCATTTATGATATTATCAAAGATCATAGCATTGCATCTAGTTGTCTATCAGACCTATGTTTCACAAAGAGAATTCAACTGCCACCAGAAAATGTTGCCAAAAGTACACCCACTATCCCATCTGAAGAATTCAAGGATGCAGAGAGTCTGAAACTTGAAGGAGAAGGTCAGGCAGACTGGATGATGGGTATTGATGAAGAAGAATATGCACTGGCAGCCATAGTAAGCAAGATAGAGGGATTGGACCCACATGGTTTGGCTGATGCATGGAGCCATTCTGATTGGCCTCAATGAGAAGCTGGAATAACTGAGGAACCCACAAGTCTGAATAATGCTGATATCTGAGAACTCATTGAATTACTTTCTGGAGAAAATGTTGTAGACTCAAATGGGTCTTCCATGATAAAAAGGATGAATCAGGTCATATTATTTAATATAAAGCCTGACTCATTGTCTATGAGTTTTCTTAAATTTCAAATGTTGGCTATTTTCTAAGTGATTTATTCACATCTGTCATCTGATTAGCTTCTATCTGACTTGCCTTAGCTTGTCTCTGCAAGTGGCATATTTGTAAGTTAGTGTCCAAGAGGAAGAATGGACAATCTCTTACTATACAAAGTGCCTTTGATGGCAAATTTTTTCTGGACACCATTTCAAGTCACAATCAAGAGAAGCTTCATCATTCCAGAGGGACTCTCACTGTCTATATATAAGAACTGGGATATGTAACTGCTTGAGATCATCTTTCTCTTGCCCACACAAAGAATTCACTCTTCAACATGAACTCTTATAGCTAAGTTCACTGTTATCCAGTGACTTATGGCTATGACTGCAATGGGAACTGTTAGACCCAAGTGACACATGATCAATAACATATGGTAAATAAGCACTGTATCACATCCATACAATCATGCTTAAGTCCACTTTAGTGTGTTTAGAGATATTATGTCTCAAGATCAATGCTAGTTGACTTAAGTAAAATGGTAGAATAAAGGATAGTTTAAGATTAGAGTTACATGATGTTAGCTATGCTACTTATATACCATTCATCTCCTAGGTAAATATAGCACTACTAATTGTGAGTGTCTATCCTATAGTACTTGTTGTCTTAGGATGCTATAGTTATCTATAAAAGAGAGATTGTCCTATTGTTAGGGTGTCACTATGTGTTGTAAAGCAATAGTTAATGTGCTGACTAAGACCATCTCATAGTTTAAGTGCTAATCTAGACACTCTGACTAAGCATGAATAGGGGTAAAAGAGAAAAATAAAAGATGAAAAATCATAACATTACTTTCTTCTTAAGACCATCATCCTGATGACTTAATTTAGGGATAGTTCATATTTATGTATAGCAGCATCAGTGTTCATCTGCTTCTTATTGATCCACTGGTTTGATTCAGACCCATATCCCTTCCAGCTGATAAGATAATCTATAGTTGTCATCATTCTGCTGCCTCATGCTTTGACTTTTCATATTTTGTGGTTGAGGATTTGATCAATCTTGTAGTGTTCCTCATCATCAATGAGTTCTGGAGGAGATAGAGATGGTTGTTCTTGGTTGGAGAAGGGAGGGATGACATATAGCATTAGGAGAGTTTTGTTGAAAACATTGTGAATGCACTATGTGATGGGTAGTCAGAGTTTATACACTGAGACCTCAACTTTTGCTAGAATAGGAAATAGGCTCATTCATCTGTCAGCCAGTTTCTTCTTTGGGCACAGTAAGTGTAGATTTGTTGTGTCAAGCCATACTTTATCATTGATGGCATAGGAGTGTGGGGAGTGGCAATGTTTATTGTATTGTAGTTTCATAGTGGCAGCAGCCTTTTCCAAGGTGATCTGGATTTTAAGGTGGATTTTCATTATTTCAGTGGCAAAATCAATGGAGGCAGGTGTGGATGTGTGTAATTTTGTAGTGACAGCGATTTTGGAATGTTGATCATAGTTGATGAAGAAGAGAGTCTTTTCCATTGCTGAGTGAACCTGATTGTTATGCTGAAAGCTCACCAGTGTGAGCCACTCTGTTCAGTCATTCTGTCAATAGTTAATAAACATGCAGAGATACTTCTTGATCTCCTGGTTGACATGTTCTATCTGTCTATCTGTTTGAGGGTGATAGGCAGTGGAGGCATTACTTTGGATTCTGAGGAGTCAATATAAGTCATCAAGAAACTTGGATATGAATTGAGGGCCTTGGTCTGAAATCATGATCTGTAGCATTCTATATTTGGAATAGACCTCATTCTGAAGGATTTTGGCCTATCCTTCTGATGATAGTTTGGTGGAGCAGGCTGTTAGGAATGTGCCAATAAAGTGGATTTGAGTGCACATATGGAGACTGGCAGAGTGCATGGGTGTCAATGAAGCTATTGGCAATATCACTCTTAAGTTGGAGCCCAAGGATTTGGATAGACAGAATGGAGTTCTGTCAGTGAAGTGAAGAGGAGTATCCTTTGGAGTGGAATCCAATGGATGAAGAAGGAGTTGAAGTGAGTACAAAGTGTAGATGGCTATGCAAGTTGATATTTGAACTGAGTAGTTACAATAGTTATACATAGCTTTATATACTAATGGTAGCTAATTCTGAGTCAGGTTCTATTGGGTTCTGATGTCAATATTTGCTACCAAGTTTGGGGTCTAGATATTACAATGTGAAATACAGATGTGAAATGATAATAGTGAAAATGAAATTAATAGGTAATGGGAAGTGGCTAGAGTCCAGTGGGTTTCTGTGATTGAATCTGTGGTTGGTTGAGGTGACACAGAGGCTGTCAGCATGCACATAACAGTATCTCCCCATTAGTGTTCTTGCCCTCAAGAGTGCAGATCCTAATGGCCAGTGGGGCCACATGGAAGATTGTTGGTGGCTGTGGGAATTTTTGCAACTTGATCAGATACCACCATCATCACTCTAACTATGTCACCTCCCACTGTGTATTGTTGCTCACATACTCCTGAGCCTTTAGTGAGGGAACCTATCTCTGATGGCCCTGAAGAGGCCAAGGAATTATTTCATCTGGAATGGCAGACTGTGGAGGAAGAGTATGTGGAGGCCATAGGAGTCTACTTGGAGTGGAAAAGAGAGCAAGAGAGAGAGGAGAAGATCCAGGCAGACTGTGTGGCCTGGAAGGCATGGAGAAAGAAGCAGCAAGAGAGATTAGAGAAGAAGAGGGGGGAGATCTGGCAGGCAGCAGAGAGGCAGGTAAAGAAGGTAGAGGAGGCATTGAGAGAGGCAGCTTGAAGAGAGGCTGAGGAGAGGGAGGCTGCAAAGGCCACAGTGAGGGCTTCAGCCTCAGAGATAGAGCAGAAGAGGATAGTTATAGAGGATGGGTTGCAAATGACCCCCATAGAGGCTATTGACTTTCATCTGCATCAAGTGCTGGTAGAACAGTTTAGTTCTAGCCCTGGTCTTCACTTTAAGAGAGTGACTGGTTGTATGCCTCCAGAGTCCAATGATGAGCAGGGCAAGGGGACTGAGGGAGATGATGAGTCAGAAGAATCTGAGGGGATCCAGAAGAGGAGAAAGAGGGTGTAAGAGAAGAAGAGGGTAGTGGGTCCAGTGGAGAAGGGCTATAAATGCAAGTTCAGGTCGAGGAGTGTAGTGAATAAAAAAAATATAAATATAGGATTTTGACTTTTTGAAAGTGTAAAAGAGATGATTGAAGTGGTATTCAGTGGTTAGAATTGAAATAGTAAGATGGGACTCCAGTGGCATCCAGAGTAGTGTTGTATCAAGAACAGAATGATTGAGTAACTTTAGATAAGAGTCCTAGTTTGCCTGAGTATTGATGGTGGAATTCTTCAATAAATTCATCAGCAGAGAACTCAGAGGCTGGTAACCAAGCAAACTCTTCATTAGTACCTTCATAGCCTAGCCACTGGATTTTGTACAGCAGTGGGCAGCAGAACTGATAGTCCAGTTTAGAGTTGAGGATTTGGGCTATTTTAAAATGTTCTTCTCTATTGACTTTGACTGGAGGCAGTGGTGATTGAATTTGGTTAGGAATGGTATTTTCTTCTATGGGTTCCAATTGTGACATATAGAAGACTGGGTGAATAGACTGGAGATCTGGCAGAAGCCTCAGGGTGAAGGAGTGGAAACTAGATTGGACTATGATTTCAAAAGGACCAAGGTATTTCTCTGAGAATTTTCTGGTTGGGCAGGTGGTTTTAATATGTTTGGAACTGAGATAGACCTTATCCCCTACTGTGAATGGGGGTGCCAGAATCTGATGCTTATCTGCTTGGATCTTGTAGTGAGACTGAGCTTCAGAAATTTCATCCTTCAGTATTTGATAGAGTTTATCAAGGTTGACTGCAAAGTCTCAGGCCCAGACAGAGGTGATGTCCCTTTCAGAGTGAATAGTGATGTTGGGGTGGTAACTCTTATTAGCAAAAAATGGGAAAATTCCAGTGGATGCATTAGGGGTATTGTTGTAGGTGAACTCAGCAATAGGTAGGAGAGTGTCCCAGTTGTCCTGTTGGTAGGAGCAGTAGATGCAAATGTACTGTTTCAGAGTTTGATTTGCTTGTTCAGTTTGTCTGTTGGTCTCTGGATAGTAATCAGAAGTAAGGTGGAGTTCTATGTCAAGAGCTATAGCTAAGGCATGAGTAAACTGGAAAACAAATTTAGAGCCATGATCTGATGTGATATGACTGGGTACTCCATGTTTAGAGAAGACATGGATAAGAAAAAGTTGGGTGAGCTCCATAGAGTTAATAGTGTTATGAGTGGGGATGAAGATAGCTTGCTTGCTAGCTCAGTCTATGACTACTAAGATGGTGGTAAATCCATTGGAGTCCAATAGTTGTTCAATGAAGTCCATGAAAATAGAATCCTGTGGCTGTTCAGAAACTGGCAGAGGTTTGAGTAACCCATAGGGGCAGTGTCTAGGTGCCTTATTGTGCCCACAAACTGTGCAGGACTTAATATAGTGTCAAACATATTCATGCATCTTTGGCCAGGTATAGTTCCACCAGACTAGTTCTAATGTCTGGTTTTGACTAAAGTGACCTGTCAAGATGTGGTCATGATTGTTCTGTAGTATATGGAGATAAAGATCATCAGAGTCTGGAACATAGATACAGCCTTCAAACTGAAGGATGTTGGATTTGTCAATGGACCACTGAGAGAGAGAGGATTCAGAAGTGGCCTTAGCCTGGTGGAGGCCATCAGAGCATGTAGGGTCAGACAATTATGTTTGTTTGATATCTGTGTGAAGTTTGTTGATATCCATGATGGCACTAGTCCATAGGGTGGAGCCTTTAAGATAGATTGTGTGGAGTGATGCAGAGAGTTGTTCTCAGATAAACATGGGTCAGAAATTGTGGGGGTTAACTTGGGCATATTAGCTATCTCCCTCTTTAGGGTAGATGTCTCATCATCTAGTGAGCACATCTGGTTTTCCACCAAGTTTTCCAGGGCAGAACTGAATTACTAGATTGAACTGGAATAGGTATTCAGACCAGCAGACCTGTTGGCAGATTAGAATCTTGGTGGTGGTGAAATATTTAAGATTCTTGTGGTCTGTTACAATGTTGATAGAGTCTATAGAGCCTTCAAGATAGTGCCACCAATGTTTAAAGGCTTCAAAAATAGCTAGAAGCTTTTTATCATGGGTGTCATAGTTGAGTTCAGCATTGTGGAGGCTCTGGGAGTGGAAAGCAATGGGGTGAATTTCACCATCTTCAAGATAGATGGAGAGGATAGCTGCAGTTGCATAATCAGAGACATCAGTTTCTACCACTATCTTTTGATTGGAGATCCAGTGGGTAAGGAGAGAGGCATGTGTAAAGGCCTGTTTCAACTTGTTGAAGGCAGCCAAGTATTTGTCATCAAATTTCCATGGAGTTCCCTTGCAGGTGAGTCATGTAAGGGGAAGAATGATATCACTATATTTGTGTATGAAGTGATAGTAGAAGTTGGTGAAGCCAAGAAAGGATTGGATGTCCTTGACCTTTCATGGCACTGGCCAGTCAACAATGGCCTTGACCTTTTCTTCAGACATGTGAAGTCCTTCAGGTGATAGAATATAGCCTAGGTATTCCATGTAATCCTGGTTGAATTTGCATTTGGAACCCTTGCAGTAGAGTCTATTAGCTCTAAGCCTGTATAGGACCTCACAAACATGTTTCTGGTGATCTTCTGAGTTGTCAGAATATATGAGGATGTTGTCAAGGTAGACTACTACTAATATATTGAGCATGTCTGAGAATATATCATTTACAAATTGTTGGAATGCCACTGGAGCATTTGTGAGGCCAAAAGACATGATATGCTATTTGAAGGAACTATAATGGGTCTGGAAAGCTGTTTTCTATTTGTCCTCTTTGGATATGTGAATAAGATGGTAGGCATGTCACAGGTTGAGCTTGGTGTAGATGTGTGTGGAGCAGATAGAGTTGAGGAGGTCAGAAATGAGAGGAAGAGGGTAGCAATCCTTCTTAGAGATTTTGTTTAGGCTATGGTAGTCAACACAGAGTCAGAGTTCACCAGTCTTCTTTTTGACAAATAGGACCAGAGCTCCATGTGGAGAGCAGGACAGAGTAATGAACTCATTGCACAGATTATCATCAATAAACTCTTGTAGGGCCTTAAGTTCAGATTCTGAGAGAAAATAAATAGGTCCAAGTGGTAGAGATGTTTCTTCCTCAAGGTTGATTTTGAGGTTGTATGGCCTGTGTTCAGGTAGCTTTTTAGAGAGGGTATTGCTGAAGATGTCTGCAAAATTGTGGTACTCTACTGGCACTGATAAAAGATCTGCCAGTTCTGCAGATGCAGCTTTGGCTCCAATATTAGGCAAGGAAGGCTGCAGTATGAACTGCTGAGTGCCTTCTTCTGCACTGGCTCAGACAAATGCAGCAGTGGATATGATGAAGATCTTTGGGTGTGCTTTTATAGTAAAAGACTCTGAGAGAGGATAGGAATAGATGGGTTTATACAGAAATAGAGTCCACCAGCTACCCAAAGTGGATTTGGAATGGGATGAAGCTCTGAAAGTTGGACTGATAGAGTCCAGTGGGCACAGAAGTCTCAGAATTGAGCTGAAAGGCTTGGAGAGGGGTGGATGGTTGTCCTGTGGGCATGGAAGTCCCTGGGATGCAGTGGAGGCCACAGAATTGGTTGGAGTGAGATCCTGGTAGCTTGAGCAGAAAGTGATACTGTTCTCAGCCCAGTCAATCAGTGGATTGTAGTGAGAGAGCCAGTTGTACCCTAGGACAAGATTGCAAGACAAATCCAGAGGAGTGACATAGAAGTTGATAGAGAAGGTGTCTTCAGATGGGAAACAGATGGAGATAGTTGTAATTTGAGATATATGACTCCTGATAGAGCCATCAAACAATCAAAGTTGCATGCTAGGGATAGTTTTAATGAGGATTTCATTGGCAGCTATGTACTTAGTGTCAACAAAGCAGTGGCTAGATCCAGAATCAATAAGGGCAAGAAAATGCAAAATGATACAAGTCAGAGAACTGTTGGGTTTTGTAGTAGTCAGTAATTCTGCTGAAAGGGGAATGTGAAAGGAGTGATTGGAAAGGGATGTTGCATTGAGGGTGATAACCTCTGGTGTGCAAATAGAGTCAACACAACCCTGAGCTTGTATAGAGGGAACAGGGTTGCTTCCTAGTTTTCTGACTCTGTAGGAGCTGGCTCCATGAGAGCAGTGTTGACTTCAGCTGCACAACCCTTGGTGGAGGCCACTGCCTTCTGCTTGTTGCAGTCCTCAGTCTTGTGTTTGGCTCCACAGAATATGCACAGGTTGTTCTAGTGCCAGCAGTCTTTTTCTTCCTGAATAAGACAGCCATCTTTGCCTAGCTTGTTGGCATAGGGCTTAGAGGTGGTAGATTTCAGTGTGGAGCTGGAGTCTGAGGAAGAAGAGTTGGACCCCTTGGATTTGGGGTTAGAGGATTGGTTGGAGGCCTTATTGTCTCAGTTTTCATGAGCAATTTCAGTCTTCTGGATCCAGTAGCAAGCATCAAGTTCTTGGGCAAGGAAGCACATATCATGAAGGTTGTTTGGCTTCCTATGGTGTGCCATATCATCCTTGATATGGGTGCAGAGGCCATGGTAAAAGATGTGGTGGAGGGAGTTATCTCTGTACCTAATTTGTGAGGCATACTAGTTGAATTAGACCATATGCTTCATGATCCAATCTCCATCATGCATCTGAAGGTGTTCTAATATTGCCAGGCTGGTGGATTCTATGGATTGGGATTAAGAATGTCTGATTTGAACCAGTTGAGCATGGTGCTGGCCAGAAAGGAAATGGCATAGTTGATCTTGTTAGCATCTGTTGCAAACACAGTAGGCCTATCATTGAAGTTTAAGTGAAGGGAGATGATGAAGGCCTTCAGTTTGCGAGGGTCAGAGCCATCAAATAGTTCCAGTTTCTTGATCTTGGTATGAATAGTGGCTGGTTTAGGGTTATTGAGGGAAGTGGAGACTCCTTGTAACAGATTCATGAATTCTAGGAACATGTCCTACTGGTTTGGATTGTTGCTTCCTGCAGGGCCATCAGAGCTGTCTGGGCCATTGGGTCCACCTGGTCCATCTGGTCTATCTGGCCCTCCTGAAAAAGGGTTTAGTGGATTACCACTTGGTTTCCATCAGATGGGAGTATGAGTAGGGGTGCTTTCACCTCTACCCTCTGAGTCTGGGCTGTCATGCATGTTGCTCAGAGATAAGGGGTCTATTGAGAGGTCAGTTTGAGCACCATTGAAGAGGATCTGAGTGCATGCAAGATGAAAATAGATACAGCAGAGTGTTATCCACTGATCACACACTCACACCAGCATACACACAATACTCTTAGTTCATGAGAGGATTATAATGTGATAAAAGTAGTAATCAACAATTATAATTGTCTTCTTTAATGAGATCACAGCATGCAAACAGTAATAGCACACTTACAACAGTCTGAGGTCTCTCTAAGTCTCAAAGCTTTTCGTTTTATCAAAACAAGAGGTGGCAACAGGTATTGCTGGGCCTCAAGGCAAAGGGTACTGCAGCTCAATACAATACATCAAAATACTCCCACAAAACCCTCAAAATATCCTAAGCACAGCTCAGATCACCTTAAAATCTCTAACACACACAATACATGACTCAAAGCTTCATGCTCTAAGCAAAAACCAATCACAAACATGTCTACAAGTGCCAAAGAGCACAGATCTCTGTTCACAAGTTTCCAAACCAATCATAGACCCACAGAATTCAAACCTATGCAATCCAGAGACACAAAACACAATAAAACACTGTCTGACAGACCAAAGGGTTTGAACCTCTGCCACCTGTAGCACCACATATCACAAATACCTCAAAAAACTCAAGATGATGCCCTGCAGACACCACTCTCTTATTCTCAGGTAAGAATGTGATCCAAAACCTCTTATCAAACTGGGCTCAAGTCCTTTGTGAGCTTCAATGCCTCACTTAGTTCTCAAAGCTCTCTCAATGATATTCAATAATGTGTTTATTCTCTCATCCAAAGTTACAAACACAAACCCAGAGCTAGAGTGCAAGGCTTTCTGTGCCCAGTACACCACAACTGTGAGGGTCAGAAACTCCCTTTTTTACTCATACAATGCTGTATTTAAATACTCTACTATGGTACTTACTAACATAATTCTACTATGGTATCTTCAAAGCATGGGACTCCATACCAGATTGCACAGGTATTATTTGCATGCATATTGCAGTTGCTACACTTATTCTCTTCCAGGCCAGGACTGCACAATGTTTTCTCACTAGCTGACCTTGGCTAACTGGCCTAGCCAGGTCTGCTCACTTTCTTATTTCCCCAGTGACACACCTCTGACAGTGGTAAACTGTTCCAGACCCTCAGGGATATCTTCCATATCTGGAGTCAGCCACAATAGTTATATTCTCTTTTTCAGTATCTTAACATTCCCTTCAGCTTATAAAATGCACTGCTTCTGGCCTGACATGCATTAATTAACTTACTCAATATGATATATATTATACTGTGGTATGATGCAGAGTCCCTCACTGTGTTAAGCACACTAAGGCACTGTAAGTATGCATGCAAGCCTCTGAGCAGTACATGTGCTATTCATCTCTGATGATAGTATTCCTCTATCTATTCTTTTGTTGCCATCATTTCATTTCTCTGTTCAACACCCAGTTATTCAGATACCTTTCTTTGAGTCTCAATTCTCTGTTCTAAGGTGTGTCCCATCAGTGCATCAATAGCTGTGCATTCTTGATGAATGTGATCAGGATTGCTGATCATATTTCAATCATATTCTTTTTATCTTTAGCATGCCCTCTTATAATGGTATTGGCATGTTTAGGGCCAAGTGCTGGGATCTCACATGCAGTCTAACCTCTCTGGAATTAGTCTGCTACTAGGCCATGCACTCTGCTCCTTGTTACTTCAGTTTAGCCTTATGATGCTTAGATTTCTGTGCACTCTTATTCTATTCTCAGTTACATGCTTACTGGACTGAAATGCCATCCATGTATTCTCAATTTTTGCAATTTTACATGCCTAACATGGAGAGGGTATGTCAATAGAAGCACATGCTGTTTCTCAAAGCAGAGAAATGCAAATTTGAAGTCCTGGAAACTAAGTACCTAGGAGTCATCATTGGTGAAGAAAGCATATGAATGAACCCAATCAAAGTGGTGGGGATAATAGAATGGCCAGAGCCAATAAAGAAGAAAGAACTCCAGTCATTCCTAGAGTTCACCAATTTCTACTGGTGGTTTATCCATGATTACAGTAAGATTGTCTGACTAATGACAAAACTTACTGGTAATGCCTTATAGATGTGAGGATTATCCCAACAGACTGTATTCTATGACTTGAAGAAGAAATTAGCTATGGATATAGTCTTAGCAATTTCTACACAGGGCAGGAGGTTTAGAGTGGAGGCTGATGCAAATGAAGGAGCCATCAGCACTATGCTCTCACAGGAACAAGAAGGATGATAGCAACCCATAGCATTTCTTTCCAAAGCCCTATCAGTCATGGAACAGAACTATGAGATCTATGACAAGGAGTTATTGGCCATTATATTAGTGTTGGCCAGTGGCATCATTATCTGATCAGGGCAACTCAAACATTCAAGATTTGGATGGATCACCAGAACTTATAGTATTTCTGCCTTCCTCAGAAGCTCAATCAACAACAGGCCTGATGGATCACTAAGCTAGCCAAATATGACTACACCCTACACCATAAAGCCAGGGCAGCCAACAAGAAGGCAGACCTCCTGAGCTGACAAGCTGACTATGATCAGAGAGAAGAAGACAATGCTGGAGTAGTATTGTTAAAACAAGAATATTTCTACATAATGATAATGCCAACAGAGAAGGAGATTCACACCAAAATATGAAGTGTGATGCAACAACCAGCCTTATGGGATCAAGAAATTGCCATGTCCCTGAATCACAAGAGGGGCATCACAAAACAAGATGACCTACTTTATTATGATGAAAGAATCTATATTCTCTGACAATCATCATTATGAGAGGAAATTATCACTATGTCATATGATCATGCAATGGCCAGACATCCAGGAATCATGAAGACAAAGGAGTTGGTACTGAGAGAGTATTGGTGGCTAAAGTTGGGACAGGAGATGGATAAGTATATCAAGACATGCAAAACCTGCCAGAGAACCAAATCTTCCATGAGAGCCAGACCAGTGCCACTCCATCCAAACAAGGTCTCCATGAAACCATGGATCCACATTTCTGTTGATATGGTCACTGGACTATCTGACTGTAATAGTTATGATACTATCATCATCATTGTCAATTGCTTCTCCAAGACTATCATTTCTGTTGTCTGTGTTACATGCATGCCAACAGCCTCCATGTCACCTCAACCAACCATGGATTCAATCATGGAAACCCACCAGACTCTGGCTGCTCCCCATTATCTATTAATTTCATTTTCATCATTATCATTTCACATCTATATTTCACATTGTAATATCTAGACCCTGAACTCAGTAGCAAATATTGACATCAGAATCCAATGGAACCCAACTCAGAATTAGCTACCATTAGTATATAAAGCCATGTATAACTATTGTAACTACTCAGTTTAAAGATCAACTTGCATAGCCATCTATATTTTATACTCACTTCAACTTCAACTTCTTCATCCATTGGATTCCACTCCAAAGGATACTTCTCTTTACTTTCCTGACAGAACTCCATTCTGTCTATCCAAATCCTTGGCCTCTGACTTAAGGGTGACATTGCCAATAGCTTCATTGATGCCCATACACTCTGCTGGTCTCCATGCATGCACTCAAACCCACTCAATTGGCATGTTCCTAACAGTATATTTGAACTGAAACCCTTGAATAAAAATTTTTATCATGTCCACCACACTTACTCAACCCACAGAAACTGATTCTGAATAAACTCAGCCTATCTATCACAACATGTTTTCCATAGAAGACATCCCAGCCTCTATCTCAAAGGAACAACCAGGCCTTTTCAGATCAGCCTCCAGTGGATGACAACCTTTCTATAGAGAAACCTACAATCACTCTAGCTTCACTGCTCACCAACCTAATTATGATGATTCTCTTAACCCTTTTGATGCCATCAGCATCCCAACCAACAGAGCTTGATAGGCCAGCCTGATGTATGGTGACACACCCTCTCTATATTAGGCATGTAAAATTGCAAAAATTGAGAATACATGGATGGCATTTCAGTCCAGTAAGCATGTAACTGAGAATAGAATAAGAGTGCACAGAAATCTAAGCATCATAAGGCTAAACTGAAGTAACAAGGAGCAGAGTGCATGGCCTAGTAGCAGACTAATTCCAGAGAGGTTAGACTGCATGTGAGATCCCAGCACTTGGCCCTAAACATGCCAATACCATTATAAGAGGGCATGCTAAAGATAAAAAGAATATGATTGAAATATGATCAGCAATCCTGATCACATTCATCAAGAATGCACAGCTATTGATGCACTGATGGGACACACCTTAGAACAGAGAATTGAGACTCAAAGAAAGGTATCTGAATAACTGGGTGTTGAACAGAGAAATGAAATGATGGCAACAAAAGAATAGATAGAGGAATACTATCATCAGAGATGAATAGCACATGTACTGCTCAGAGGCTTGCATGCATACTTACAGTGCCTTAGTGTGCTTAACACAGTGAGGGACTCTGCATCATACCACAGTATAATATATATCATATTGAGTAAGTTAATTAATGCATGTCAGGCCAGAAGCAGTGCATTTTATAAGCTGAAGGGAATGTTAAGATACTGAAAAAGAGAATATAACTATTGTGGCTGACTCCAGATATGGAAGATATCCCTGAGGGTCTGGAACAGTTTACCACTGTCAGAGGTGTGTCACTGGGGAAATAAGAAAGTGAGCAGACCTGGCTAGGCCAGTTAGCCAAGGTCAGCTAGTGAGAAAACATTGTGCAGTCCTGGCCTGGAAGAGAATAAGTGTAGCAACTGCAATATGCATGCAAATAATACCTGTGCAATCTGGTATGGAGTCCCATGCTTTGAAGATACCATAGTAGAATTATGTTAGTAAGTACCATAGTAGAGTATTTAAATACAGCATTGTATGAGTAAAAAAGGGAGTTTCTGACCCTCACAGTTGTGGTGTACTGGGCACAGAAAGCCTTGCACTCTAGCTCTGGGTTTGTGTTTGTAACTTTGGATGAGAGAATAAACACATTATTGAATATCATTGAGAGAGCTTTGAGAACTAAGTGAGGCATTGAAGCTCACAAAGGACTTGAGCCCAGTTTGATAAGAGGTTTTGGATCACATTCTTACCTGAGAATAAGAGAGTGGTGTCTGCAGGGCATCATCTTGAGTTTTTTGAGGTATTTGTGATATGTGGTGCTACAGGTGGCAGAGGTTCAAACCCTTTGGTCTGTCAGACAGTGTTTTATTGTGTTTTGTGTCTCTGGATTGCATAGGTTTGAATTCTGTGGGTCTATGATTGGTTTGGAAACTTGTGAACAGAGATCTGTGCTCTTTGGCACTTGTAGACATGTTTGTGATTGGTTTTTGCTTAGAGCATGAAGCTTTGAGTCATGTATTGTGTGTGTTAGAGATTTTAAGGTGATCTGAGCTGTGCTTAGGATATTTTGAGGGTTTTGTGGGAGTATTTTGATGTATTGTATTGAGCTGCAGTACCCTTTGCCTTGAGGCCCAGCAATACCTGTTGCCACCTCTTGTTTTGATAAAACGAAAAGCTTTGAGACTTAGAGAGACCTCAGACTGTTGTAAGTGTGCTATTACTGTTTGCATGCTGTGATCTCATTAAAGAAGACAATTATAATTGTTGATTACTACTTTTATCACATTATAATCCTCTCATGAACTAAGAGTATTGTGTGTATGCTGGTGTGAGTGTGTGATCAGTGGATAACACTCTGCTGTATCTGTTTTCATCTTGCATGCACTCAGATCCTCTTCACCATATCAGCTTGAGCACTTGCCATACCAAGCATCAATGTTCTTCTTTGTCTCTGGACATAATTAATATATCATCCAGATAAATGGTTACCTTCTCTGTGGTGATCAGATCCTTAAAGATGTCATTTATTATCTATTGGAAGATTGTCAGGGAGTTTGTCAATCTGAAGAACATGACAGTTGGTTCAAATAGTCCTTGGTTGGTCTGGAAGGCTGCCTTTCATTCATCTCCCTCCTTGATTTGTATGTTGTTATAATCCTATTGGACATTCAACTTAGTGTAGTAGTGAGTCCCTTGAAGCTTGTCCATGAGTTTTGATATCAATGGCAAGAGATATTGGTTCTTGATGGTCATCTCATTCAACTTTCAGTAGTCCTATACTGATCAAAGTTTACCATTCTTCTTTTTGATAAAGAAGAAAGGTGAGGCTATTGGTGATTTGGACAGTCGGATTCATCTGCTGGTGAGGTTTTCTTCAAGGAATTTGTCAAGCTCTTGTTGTTCCTGATGCCTAAGGAGATAGACCTTGCAGTCAAGATTGGCACTTGCATTCAGTATCAATTCAATGGCATGGTCTTAGAGTTTGGGGTCCAGGAGTTCATTGAAGTTTTCCTTTTCAAATAAATCATGATAATCCTGTGCCCATTCAGGCACCATCTCTCCAAAGGTCCTCTCTTTCTTCTCCATATTGGCTCATGCTATGAGGTTATTAGTATGGTGCACCACCCATAGGTGTAATGTCTGGTTCATATTGATGGTGAGAATTGTCTCACCATCTACTATCTCTTCATCCCATCGATCCTCAGAGTCACTGTCAGAGAGCAAAAATGGCATTTTCCAGCAACAGTATTGGATGAAGATAATTTGTCCAGTTTTCCAGTTGATAAGCAGATTATGATGTATCAGCCAGTCATATCTGAGGAAGACTTCTTTGGTTCTCAATTCAATAACAGCCAAGTCAATCTGTTCCAAGTGGTCTTCAATAGTTAGTCTAAGCTCCATGAATTCAGTGATTGAGTCTGTCTGGTTTTTAGTGCCATCAGCATTATAGACCAGTGTTGAGGCTGCAGTGGCCTTGATGGGGATTTAATGCCTGTCAATGAAGGCTCAGTTAATGGAACTCCTGGTGCAACCACTGTTGATCAGTGCTGTGACAATAAAGGTGGTCTGATTTGTGAGGGCTTAGATTTGGACCTTCACTATGAGGTTTTGTCCATGGGTCTTTTGTCATCATATGAACTTCTTTGCTCCTCAAAGTTTGTCCAGCCATTCTAGTGCCCTTTCTCATGTTGTCTCTTTCACTCCTTTGACCAATTCACCACTTATTTCTCCTGTTCATGATTGGTGGATCCACCCTTTAAGGTGGTGGTTGCTTCTTCATAGGTTTAGGCATCCCAGATGTTTCACCAGGTCGACTCTGTGTCAAATGGTTTTAGCTATTTGTTAGAGGTCTCTCTCCCTGTTCAGTCTGTGGGCAGTTGAGTTGGTGCTTTGAGTGATTCTTTCAGTGGTTCAGTAGTCATAGGAACTCAGAGTATATTCAAATGTACATAAATAGTTGTATCTACAGATGGTATATGAGTCTGACCCATAGCTACTGGTAACACACCATTAAGTCCTTTGGCTGATTGAGCAGAGTCACTCACTCATTGGCCCTGTCTTTTACTTCCTTAATCTGGGTGTCTGTTTCCAGGTCCTTGAGTCCTTCTGCCTCCTTCTGTAATTCTGCAATCTGAGCACAGATGTCTTCTCAGGTGTGCTTCTTTTTTAGGCAGTCCTGTGACATATATCCCTTCTGTCCACAATTGAAGCACTTCCTCTCTTTCTTGAGACAGTCTATATCCATTGGCTTCCCACTGCTGATATAAGTTGTCTCTATTCTGGTCTTTTAAGTGGTGTAGGAAAGAGTTGAGGTTGTTGGCATGTTTTTTACTGAAGATCCTCCACTGGTATTCTTTCCATTCTCTGTTTGATGGAGCTTCTTCTGTTTGATTGTGATACTGGTGCTTGCTGCCTTCTGTTGCAGCCTTTTCTTGTTCATCTCTATGATTCTGGCCTTTCATGCATTGTAGCCCTTCAGGATATTGGTGCCAATATTGGAGATCATACTGATGTACAATAGAGGTACTCTAATCTTGAGGTATTCCACCATTCATCCATCATCCTCAATGCTCTCCCATACTTCCACTAATGTCCCCAAGTGTTCCAGTTTATCAAAGTATTCACTGGTGATTTTGTTGCTCATGCAAAGCTCCTTTATCTTGTTCTTATGAATCTCCTGAATGGCTAAATCAATGAATTTGTCTCATACCATCTGTTTAAAGATGGCCCAGGACAGATATCAGTAGTGCTGTCGAGTGGTGGAATACAAGGTGGGGGCTATTAGAATCCACCAATGCTTGGCCTTGCTCTCAAAGTAGGAGGCTGCAAAGGCAATCTTGTTTATGTCTGATCTAAGGTAGGCAGTATATATCTCAAAATATTATTCACAATCCACTAGGAATCAGTCAATGTCATCTGATGTGCTCTTAAAGGGTCAGAGATATGGAGAAGATCTGGCTTGCATTGAAGCATAGTGGCATTCTAGGGTAATGCAACCATTAGGTTAGGATATTCATTAAAGAGTGGTTGCTTCCATTCTGCTGATAGCCCAGAGAGTGTGTGTAAGGACTTGTCATTGGCCATCAGACTTTCTTTGGGGTGCATCTCCTTCTGCACAATGCACCAGTTCTATATGGTGAACCTGAGCCAGGTGGCCTCAGGGTCATCAGCTCCTGTTTCATTGGCTGGGGCTTATCTTGCTCTGGCAAATAGTTGGCCTTCCCTACTGGCCCAAGGGTTTCAAAAGCTGACAGGTCATGAGAGTTCTTGTGTTCAGGGCCAGTTGATCCTCATACTGGCTTCTTGGCTAGCAACAGAGTTCTGCAAAGGTCAGCTGCTAGTAGTTCAGATGGAGGGGGAAGTATATTCAGCATGCATTGGTGGTACTGATGGAGTATTCAGCATTGGTTGTATCTTGTACTGATAAGGCAGTAATGCCCTCAGTTGATCTTCAGAGTGTGTCCTGTTATAAATATAAATTGCATGGTTAGTAGCCATGTATTGTAATAAATGTCTTTTTCCTTCATTGTCCACATTCAGATATTTTCTTCCCAATAGAGCTATCAGCCAACTAATGTCCCTCCATAACAGAGCCATCTCTTTCTGATACAACTCCTTGAACTCCTGTTGATGGGTGTAGTCTATTTCTTCTTTTAGCACCTCCTTGTCCATGTCTCTATATTGTAGCCAGGGGTCAATCTCTATCAGGAGATCTTTTTCATCCTCATCTGACCCTTCCTCCTCACTGTCCTCCTCACTGTCTTCTGAGAAGTCATCAGGCAGCTTGTAGGTGGGCAGCTCAGAGGCTCAGACCATTGCTGGAGATCTCTCTGTCAGCTCAAGCTTGAGTGTCAATACTGATGGTTCAAGTAGAAGGCTGTCAGCTGGATCAAGAGAGCCTGGCCCTTTCAGCTCACTGGTCCCTCTGCAACTCTCTCTCTCTCTCTCCACTCCTTTGTTATATTGGTGAAAGTCATTGTAGAAGTCATGGTTGAAAAAGAGGGTGGTGATACATTCATGTAGGAATTGTCAGAGGGCTTGGTCAGAGATCCTGGTCCCAGAAGAGACTCATATCCCATATTTGTCAAGGATGGAGCTGGCATCAGAGGGTAAGGAGCTGCTGCTCCTGGTACTTTCTTCATATGTGGAAGGCAGGGGTTCATAGTCATCAAGGTTTCTGGCCTCATCTGTGGTGAGGACTTAGGCATTGGCTCAGCAGTCCCTGAACCAGAGATTGTCCTCATTGTCAGGGCCCTACTCTCAGGGTCCACTGTCATTACTGTTGGTAGGGCTGGGGAGCAGAGGATCAGTGACCCTGATCTGCTGGGCTTCTTCAGCAGTGGTTTCTGGGAATGTATCTCCTTCCTCTTTATAATATATATCTCCTTCTGCTCCTTTGTATAGCCCATAATGTTCTGCTGAGGCAGAGCCCCACTCTGCTGCTTGTTCTTCTCTAGCTTGCTGTCAGTACTGCTCAGTGTAGTAGGCCTTATCAGTCTCCCACTGCTGACGATTGAGCTCCCTTTCTTCTGTATCCAGCCAGTCAAAGATTCCTGGATCATTGAAGTCATATTCCTCAGCTTCTGCTTCTCTTTGTGCAAGTATGTTGATGTTGTGCTCATAGAGATCACTGGAGGTTGAGAGGAGCAAGCTGGAGGTCTGTGGAATGGGACTTTCTCAGGGGGTGGCATATCTGGACCTCCTTCCTACAAGTCTTCCAACCTCTATAATAGAGTCTTGGGCATGATCTCCAATGCCAGGCTCATGGAGAGTGGTGGAAAGGTCAGAGGATGGCAACTCCTCAAAGAAGTTGTTGGAGAGGTCTTCATCTTCATGGTTTGAGACAGCTGGTGGAATCCAGGGGTTTCTGAATTCCATATTTGGATGCTCATTTTGTCTGCCAGCTGCTCAAGGAGGTCCATCTGTTCATTGGAGTTCTTCCTGAGGGCACCTTTCATTCAGGCCACTAGGCTGAGTTTTGGATATAGTTTCAGGCATGGACTGAAAGGAGGTTCTGACAGAGAGGAGGTTGTCATGAAGGGGAAGGTTGGGGGTAACATTTCATAGTATCTGTTGAATTTGCCTAAAGGATTGGTAGTGTCTGACTACCTAAGCTGTGACTGATTGATGTCTGCAGCAAAGCTGAATGATGGCAAGTAGTCTTAGAAGTGTTCTTATGATGGAAGCTAATAGCTTAAAGAAGTTGTCAGTGAGATCAGTAGTTATAATGTTGATAGAGGGCATTCAGTCTCCTTTTCTTGTGATGGGCATAAGAAAAGGGAAATAGAAGTCTCAAACTAATTGTTGGATCCAAGTGACATGTGATCAATAACATATGGTAAATAAGCACTGTATCATGTTTGTACAATCATGCTTAAGTCCACTTTAGTGTGTTTAGAGATGTTGAGTCTCAAGGTCAATGCTAGTTGACTTGAGTAAAGTGATAGAATAAAGAATAGTTTAAGACTAGAGTTACATGGCATTGGCTATGCTACTTATATATCATTCATCTTCTAGATAAATATAGCACTACTAATTGTGAGTGTCTGTCCTATAGTATTTGTTGTCTTAGGATGCCATGGTTATCTAAAAAAGGGAGATTGTCCTGTTGTCAGGGCATCACTATGTGTCATGAAGCAATGGTTGATGTGCTGACTAAGATTGTCTCATAGTTTAAGCACTGGTCTAGGTGCCCTGACTAAGCATAAATAGGAGTAAAAGAGGAAAATAAAAGGTGAAAAATCATAACAGGAACCTCATCATATATAGTATCATTCCTCCTCAGATGTGACCAGTGCTAGTGCAGGCCCTCTCTCCAATACCCTCCATATCCAGTTCATCTTCCTCTACTACTATTGTAGCCCTTCCTGAGATGCTCAAAGAGTGTCTGCAAATGTATTTTGCCAAAGTGTGTTGCCTGGTCTATCTTGGTGAGTGGCTTCTATGATATTAAGCAGATGGTGCTTACTTTAATGGGTAGTGAAACAGTTGCAAGAGGCAAACAAGTGTTGTGTTTCAGACTGGGAGTACCCTGACTATCTTACTGATTCTGTCACAAAAGAGTGGGTGACTCTGTTAGAGGTGTTCAAGATATTTGAGGAGGAATTTAAAGAGGAGGAAAAAGCAAATTAGCCAATTTAGAGTGTGCAGTGATGTCAGTTTCTAGATGGTAAGAATCTTCTAACACATTTACTCTTTCAACATTGACTGATTGAATTCATTGTAGTGGTCAATATTGTCCTTGAGAGATTGAAAGGCAAAAGGGAGATTACTATCCAGATGATGAGGGAGAATTTGCTAGACTGACACTTTCTTGGCTGAAGTTTGTCATTATCTACATTACTATTCAGGTTTTCACTTATGCTGCACTCACTATGTTATATGAACATATCTCTATTGCATTCTCCCTGAACTTCTCAGTGTACATTTGATTTTGTTCTCTGAGAGAACACACTCAAAAATATTGGTTAAGTTGCTACATACTTAAGAAATGACATATTCCAGTGATGAGGGAATCATGCACAATGGAGGGTCTTAGACAACTTGATCATTGACAAATAGCAACCAAATTTGAAAATAGTGATGATGCATCAGCAGCTTATAGGTTCCAACACTTTGAGCTATGTGGGTGGAGGACACTTGTTTATAGCAACTTTACTTGTCAGGGGGTTTATCTACTGATATGTGTGACTCATAGGTGCAGCATCTCTTTAATCAGCATTAATGCAAGACAGACACACTGGAGTTGTATATCCAGCCCATCAAATCTTGGCCAGAGACTGGGAGATGGTTGATGAATCAGCAGAGGATGGCACTGACTCTGTTGCCCACACTGTGTGGACCTTCCTTGCAAGAGCAATCATTAGACCACTTCAGCAGATGGTCAAGCATCTGATATTCCAGTGTGTTTCTTGTTACTCTGAATATGAAATACACTTTCTTATAAGGTTTCCTTCTGTTTAGCCATGAGGTGGAGCATATTGAAGCCTTTGTTGACATTTTCATACCGGTGCTAGAGATACTGTTTGCAGAAAGGATTGCATGAATGACTAATGTCATGGTGACTCTTCCAGAGAGACACCTCCTGAGATTGGCTGATGGTGTTGATGATTTGTGAGCATTGATATCATGTCTTCTCATCATTCTACATAAACTTTCCAGTACAGATTAAAGGAGATCTCTTAATAGTGCTTTAATATCCTTTAGAATACCACACTTTCATCTCATAGTATGCTCATGAATCACTTCTTATGCACCACATTCTATTTCAATACCTAAGTTAATGTTGACATGCAAAGGCTCCAATTGTAAGAGATATAGACCTCATATGCATATCTCTGTTTACCAACATCCTTCTATGCCTATTGATCTTTTGTAGTGATCACTTAGCATCTTAATCACTTACTATCACCTATGTCTACCTTACTTCTTTGTATCTCTGACTCTTTACTTTCAGTACTTCCTGTTGGCATATGTAGCTTTTGGGTCAAGGAACCCCATAAGGTATCATATTCTTTACTCTGAGGCATACTTTTCCAGATAACAAACAAACACCTGAGGTCCTGGGGGTGTACAGCACCACAATGATGTTGCCACTAATTGACTTTAACTTATGATGGTTTGAGTGGCATGATGAATAATACCCTTGAAGTTCTACAGCACCAGATGGAGAACTCAAAGAATATATATATTATGCTCACTACAGCACTTCTTCATCAAACATACTGAAGTGAGAGGAACACACTATATGATTTCATTCCAAGAAGGATGCCAGACCAGCTTTCTCACAGTAGAAATCAATGTTGCTTATTCAGGACATCTCTGCCACTCCTGCTGAAAGAAAATGACATGTCAGCTGCCAGCAAACCAACCAAATGTATTAGTCTTACTCTAAAATATTAGTGATAAAGTTTCTCCCTCATAGCTCTTATAAAGCAGCCAGATGAAGAGCCTGCACTTGTGGTCACTTCAGCAAGATCTTCTTGCTCTCTATTATAAGGTACCACAGAGGTGTATGCTCATGTCAATATAAAGCCAAGGCAATGACCATCTTCAGATTTAGGGTATCAAATGCCTGATTAAGCTCAAGCTCTTTAAGCCTGAGAAGGATTAATGGTGAGGTGCTAAGGGCTGATAAGAGCAGTGAAATGTCTCCATCAAAGAATGCAGTGTTCAGTTCTCATAGCATTGGTAGACTTGAGAACATGTCAACAAGAGACATAGAGAATGATTGGAAGAGAAAACACAAGGTTTCAAGAGAACAGCCTGACTGACTGACAAATGCTGTGAAGTTGTTGGCATTGTTCTTGCTGACAATATTATTGATACAGAGATTGGTGAGAGTGAAGAGCATCAAACAAGAAAAGGATGATATATCTGGGGCCTCAAATGTGGCCAAGGATGCATGGACAAGAGGATAGGAATGGGCCACAGAGGTCATGTGCCATTTGTCATAAATTTGGAATTCAAGAGTTTGGAGCTGCAGGGATTCACAAAGAATAATGAACTGCTCTTTGACAATGAGACCAGAGGTGGTAAATGTGGTAATCTGTGACCAAGGTAGGTCATTTGTTACCAACAAGTCCATATGGATGTCATTCAACATGGGTGCCCTATCAAAGAACCCAGCAGGTAGGGCTTGCCAGAAAGGCATATCAAAGACCAAGCAAAACAACTCAAGAATGGGATAATTGGCTGGAGCAACCATGGAAAAGAATTCTAGAGCTGACATGCTGAAAAAGCCTTTGAGGATGATGCTGACAGTCTTCCAGTGGTGACACTCATTGCTGAGAGTCAGATACACCTCCTTCATCTGATCAGGATCCATGTAAAAAGAGATGAGATGAATGGTGAGGGGTGTCATTCCAGAATGAGCTAAAGCAGCTTTTAATATTGGGATAGTGTCCATATCATATTCATCAACTGTAATAGAGAACCAGAGGGAAGGGAGGAATAGGATGAGTGTTTGCAAACATGACCTAGGATCTAAGGGAGTTGTGTGATGCTAGTGAGACAGTTTGGGTGATCCATTGATATGCAGGCTACATGTCCAGCCCTATAATTTGCAAATTCTGCATAACACACTAGAATATGCTAGTAACTGAGGATCATTAGCCAGTAGAGGACTATGGCTGAGGCTCTGAGCTGATAGTCATGCTAGTCACCAATACTAAGTCCAAAAGAGACTTTGGAAAATAACATGGCCTAAGGATAAAAGTCCTAAGTCAGATTTAAACTTAGAAAAGTTCAGCACCACACCTTGGAAAATACTAAGTCCAAGTTGGACTTAGAAATGGTACCTCAAATAGAGCCAATTCTACATGCCACTAAGACAAGTATATTCTAAGACAGTGTAGAGGATTCACCTGCTCTAGACCATTTCTTTGACCATTTCCTTTGTTACTTACTCTGCTTTTACTTTTCTTTGTCTGTACAGTGTTTACTTGTCACCATTAGTTAGCCTTCCCCTTTCTTTCAATATTTTACATTGTCTTATTACATGCCACTCCACAAATAGTATAAGTACATAGCTACTTAGTACCAATAGAACCCATCTCCCCCCATCTTCTCTGGTGTCCATCCATATCTTAAAGTGTAATAGCCAAGCCTTTACCTACAACAGCTAGAGGTATAATACCATAGCCAGTTATGGAGTATTGAGTAAAGATAGCATCATCCAGGAGCAGTAAGAAGAGAGACCCAATGATCTGTGGCTAACACTCTGAGTTTGACTCAAATGCCTAAGTCTGAATTTTCTAGATATCAGGTGACCTAAGAGACTTAGAATTGAGAGGAATAGAGTAGATAGGACCGGTTGACCGGGCCTGACCAGGTCTGATCGATTGAGCTACTAAGAATAACTCAGAGGATTAAAACTCTGAGTAGACAGAAAGGAGTTAGGTATCCACAGGCACTGTAGGCTTAAAATAAAGCTGTGCAGTGGCCAGGCAGGTCGGGGAAAGCATAGGGGAGTCCAAGAGCACTGCCATTCTGGAATAATGGTGTGATTCCGCTTTAAACAGGAGAAATATTATTTTGAATGCTTTATTTATAGATTCTATATCTGTTATTGGTGTATAAAAGAAGGGAATGGGAGGGAAATAGCAAGCAAGCAACCCACCCCCACATTCAGGCCTTCTAGCCCACTGTAGCTAGTCTCTGGGACAACAGATTTTGAGTTCTGCTTCGACTTAGTGATTTATTTAAGTTGCTTTGTCACTTAGAGAGGATTGGATTGGAATAATAACTGTATTTTGGGTTTTGGATTAATTTAGGTTCCAAACTATAAGGGTTTCAGCATCAGAGTACAAGTTCTTTGGTTTTGAGGACCGCTAGCCAGCCAAGAGTGCAGCTAGTCAAGCCTAAATGCTTGGTAGACTTAGTATTTGAGTTTTGGAGTTCATTGGGTTTTGTAATATTCTGAGTTGATTTGGAGCGCAATTGTGCATTGATTCTAAGTCCTAATTATACTTAAACATTGCTATAAACTACTCTCATGAGTATTGCATCTTTGAAAGCAAGATAGAGTTGAATAACTGTCTTTATTAACTGTTTCTTTGATTTTACTTAAGACTGCAAGAGTGCTTTTATTGTACTCGAAACAACCAACCTCAACTGTATTTGGTGATTGTGTATTGAGTGGTTAGATGTTGGTGTTTGAGAGTTTATTCCTCATTCACCTCTCTTAGTCACTTAGCCATTACCAAGCACATCAACAATGTAAATGCTGAAAGATTCCATTCAAGTTACTGGATGAAGATCCAGATGACAGATGGGATGAAGAGATGGAGGATGGTGAGACTCTTCTTGTCATGGATATTCAGAATGCCCTTCACATAAGGGCTATACATCATGCCAATGATCTAGCCACTAAGGCAGCAGCAGAAAAAGAGGAGAAGATGTTCAAAGAAATAGTGCCCAAATGGGCCTGAGACTACAAAGACCTCTTTGAAAAGGAGAGTTTTGATGAACTCCTGGAGCTCAAGCCTTGGGACCATGCCATTGAGTTAATTCCCAATGCCAATGCCAATCTTGACTGCAAGACATACCCCCTCAGAAATTATGAGCAACAAGAACTTGACAAGTTCCTGGACAAAAACTTGTCCAGCAGGAGGATCAGGCTGTCAAAATCACCTATGGCCTCATCATTCTTTTTTGTCAAAAAGAAGGATGGTAAACTCTGACCTGTCCAGGACTATCAGAAGTTCAATAAAATGATGATCAAGAACTGATACCCCTCCCATTGATCTCAGAACTGATGGATAAACTGTGAGAGGCTAAATATTACACCAAACTAGACATGCAATGGGGATATAATAATGTCCACATCAAGGAAGGTGATGAATAGAAGGCCACCTTCAGAATGAATTGAGAGTTGTTTGAGCCTACCATCATGTTCTTCAGACTCACAAACTCACCTGCCACTTTTCAATGGATGATGAACAACATCTTCAAAGAACTCATTGCCACTAGAAAGGTGACAATCTACTTTGACAATATCCTCATCATGTTGAAAACAAAGAAGGAGCACAGAAAGCTAGTGCAACAGATCCTAGCCCTAATGAGAAAACACAAATTGTTCCTCAAGTGGAGAAATGTGACTTTGAGGTACAGGAGACAGAGTATCTGGGTGTTATCATCAGCAAAGAAAGCATCTGCATGAACCATATCAAAGTGGCTGGAGTGGTTGAGTGGCCAGAACTAACAAAGAAAAAGAAATTACAATCCTTTCTAGGATTTATCAATTTCCACCAATGGTTCATATGAGACTACAGCAAAATTGTCCAACCAATGACATAACTAACTGGCAATGCCCTCTGGACATGGGGACCATCATAACAGGCTGCATTCAACAACCTAAAATGCTGACTCACAGAGGATGTAGTGTTAGCCATCTCAAGCCAAGATAATCAATTCCAGCTAAAAGCTGACTTGAGCAAGAGAGTGATAGAAGCTGTCCTATCCCAGGAACAAGATGAGAAGTGGCAACCAGTCACCTTCTTCTCTAAAGCTCTAACTATGACTGAGAGGAATTACAAGATCTATGACAAGGAGTTACTCACAATAATGCATGCTCTAGAAGAATGGTGACACTACCTCATCAGTGCCACCAAAGTTTTTGAGATTTGGACAGACCATCAGAATCTCAGGTATTTCTGACAACTGCAGAAACTAAATTAATAGCAAGCCCATTGGGTAACAGAGTTGAGCCAATACTCCTATACCTTACACTACAAGGCAGAGACAGCAAACAAGAAAGCTGACCTTCTTAGCCAATGGGTAAATCACAACCAAGGAGGGCATGACAACAAGAGAGTCACCTTATTAAAACTAGAACATTTTAGGGTGATGAATATGCCAATGGAGAAGGAGATCCATGAATGGATCAAAAGCAGCACCAGAGACACAGGCAAATGGTACCAACATATGGCCCTATCCCTGAATCATGAAAGGGGGATGATGAAAGAAGGAGGACTAATTTGTTATGATGGATGAATCTATATTCCTCAGGACCAAAGCCTGCAGAGTGAGATCATCACCACATGTCATGACCATGCAACCAAGGGACACTCAGAAATTGCTAAGACTAAAAAACTAGTCCTATGTGAGTATTATTGGCTGAAGATGGGACAAGACATTGAATGCTATATCAAAGGATGTGAGATCTGTCAATGAGGAAAGTCCTCAACCCAAGTGCATCCAGTGCCACTCCATCCAAATAAGATACCACAAATGCCCTGGATGCATATCTTCATAGATATGATCATCAGGCTACTAGACTGTAATGGCTATGATGCAATTATTGTCATCATCAACAGGTTCTCTAAAGTGATCATCCTGATCACTTGTTCAATGGAACTCCTGAGGGCTGGGCCAAAATCCTATGATACAAAGTCTATGTCAAACATGAGATGCCCCAAGTAGTCATTTCTGACAGAGAACCACAGTTCATCTCCAAATTCATGGATGACCTATACCATCTACTTAACATCCATCAAAATGCATTGACCACATACCATCCACAAACTGATGGGCAGACTGAAAGGGCTAATCAAGAGATAGAAAAATATCTCCACCTCTTCATCAACTATTAACAGGATGACTGGATCAAATGGCTAGCTCTCACCACCTTTCAACATAACAACTGCATTCACTCTGCTACTAGAAAATCACCATTCTTCATCAACCATGAATGGCACCCCAATGTTGCCCATACAACACATACCCACATTACTACTCTCACATCTGCAGACTTTGCCACTATGATGGCAAAAATCCATGATGAGACATGCACCACCCTTAAGAAGGCCATGTCTAATATGAAAACACAATATGACAAACATTGCTAGATGGCACATAAGTACCACATACATGATAAAGTCTGGCTGGATACAACTAATCTCCATCTACCATGACCAAAATGGAAGCTATCAGACAAATGCACCAGTCTCTTCCAGGTACTCACCAAAGTTGGTGCAGCAGCTTACTGACTCCAACTTCCCACCTATTAGAAGATACATGATGTCTTTAATGAATCTTTATTAACACCATATATCATGCCAGCATTCTCCAATCAAGAACAGCCTCCTCCACCACCTCCTGACTTGATCAATGACAAAGAAAACTATGAAATTGATCAGATTCTAAACTATAAATTATGCAAGGTAAAGGCATGAGGGGGGGGGAATGATCACAATGGTAGATTACCTGGTTAATGTTAGAAACATGCCAATCAAGTGAGTTTGAGTGTACACACAGAGACCAGCAGAGTGCATGAGTGTCAATGAAGCTATTGACAGTGTCACCCTTGAGTCAGAGCCCAAGGATTTGGATAGACAGAATGGAGTTCTGTCAGGAAAGTAAAGAGAAGTATCCTTTGGAGTGGAATCTGATGGATGAGGAAGAAGTTGAAGTGAGTATGAAGTGTAGATAGCAATGCAAGTTGATATTTGAACTGAGTAGTTACAATGGTTATACATGGCTTTATATACTAATGGTAGCTAATTCTGAGTTGGGTTCCATTGGGTTCTGATGTCAATATTTGCTACCAAGTTTGGGGTCTAGATATTACAATGTGAAATACAGATGTGAAATGATAATGGTGAAAATAAAATTAATAGGTAATAGGAAGCAGGCAGAGTCTAGTGGGATTTGGCAATTGAATCTGTGGTTGGTTGAAGTGACACAGAGGCTGGCAGCATATGTGTAACAGTTAGCTGAAAGAGCTATGGCTCTGAATCAAACTAGTGGGTCAACAAAAAACAAATGGATGCAGCAGATGCTATATGTGAATATGAATTATCTCTAAATTAAGCCATCAGGATGATGGGCTTAAGGAGGGGGTAATGTTACAATTTTTCCTTATTTTAATTCCTTTTCTCAAACTTAACCCCTATTTATACTTAGTCAGGGCATCTAGACCAGTGTCTGAGACTATGGGACTGGCTTAGTCATCACAACAAAGCCCAGTCAGTCATTGTCTTTCAATACAACAGTATTGCCCAACAACACACAAGGACACTATTATAGATAGTAATGATGCTCAAGGACAATGAGTATAATAGCCAGCATGAACAAAACAAGTAGAAATATTTATAGTAGCACAATAGACATATATAAGTAGGACAACTCTCACTGGTATACTCCAGCTTTGAGCTAAAGTTTATTCACATACCATTCTACTCTTAAGCCAATCTTAAAAGCCTTGTCACATTATAATCTACATTCACAATAGTGAACTCTGACATTCCACTCAAAGTGCAAAGTGACATCAGTTTATCACATGTTTAAGATCATGTGCAGCTTGAGTCTAACAACCAAGAATGACCACCTTCACTGCTATCAGATCTGATCGACAACAAAGAACACTATGAGATTGATCAAATCTTAAATCACTCTCTCTAAAAAGTACATGCATGTGGGAGGGGAATGATGACTACAGTTGACTACTTGGTTAGCTGCAAGGGTTATGACTCAGAGTCTAACCAATGGATTAACAAAAAATAGATGAATGCTGTGGATGCTATTTATAAATATAAATTATCCCTTAATTAAGCCATTAGGATGATAGTCTTAAAGAGGAGGTAATGTTATGATTTTTTTATTTCTTCTTTGACTTAACCCCTATTTATGCTTAGTCAGAGCACCTATATCAGTGCTTAGAATTATGAGATCAGCTTAGTCATTACAACAAACTGAGTCTATCATTGTTCTTCAACAACACACAACAGTCTTTTGTAGATAGTAACAATGCTCAAAGACAAAGAACACAATGACTTGAACAGATACAATAAGTAGTAGTATTAATATCTCAATGAACAATCAGTATATAAATAGAATAGCTCTTGCTGTATATTTTCAGCTTTAAGCTAAAGTTTATTCTATACCACTTCACTCTCAAGCTGATTTGCAAAGGCCTTGAAGCATTTGGTCAATAGATATATATAGTAAACTCTAGCATGATTATACAAATATAATACAGCACTAGTTTATCACATGTTCTGATCATATGTGACTTGGATCTAATAGGACTACCCAAGTGGTTACTGATTGTCATCTCTGACAAAGTTAGATGATAGCTAGAAGCCCTAGAAGCATCTCAATGATGGAGGCTAAAAGCCTAAAAAAGTCATCTGTGAGATCAGAAGTTGATGTGTTCAATGGTGGCATTCAGTTTTCTTCATGCATATTGTGCATAAGAAAAGAGAAGATAGAAACTTCAAGCTAATTATTAAGCCCAAGTGACACATGACCTAAACACATGATAAATAGGCACTGTATTGAGTTTGTACAGTCATGCTTAAGTTCACTTCTGTACTTATGTGATGTTATATCTCAAGGCCAATATAAGTCAGCTCAAAGTAGAATGGTGAAGAAATAAACTTTAGCTCAAAGCTGGGGATATACAGTGAGAGCTACACTACTTATATACTATTTGTCCATAAGATAAATATATTCCTACTAATTGTGTGTTTTTAGATTATGATGCTCATTGTTCTTGAGCATCACAACTATCTACAAAAGAGTATTGTCCATTGTCAAGAGGCATCATCATTGTCAGAGAACAATAGCAGACTTGGCCTATTATGGTGACTAAGCCTGTTCCATGGTTCTAAGCACTGGTCTAGGCACTCTGACTAAGCATAAATAGGGGTTAATCAAGAAAGGAAAGCAGAGAAATCATAACACATCACAGATGCCAGGTTTGAACTCAAATTCAAAAAGTCTCAGATGGATATTGTCTCACCATGTGGCAAGACAATTAGTTATAGAGATAAGATATGAAAGCTGTACAGCCTTAGCATCATTGCTTCAGAAATAACTCAGACCTATGCTATAAACCAGTCTGGTCATAGCAAAAGTGGCATAAGATATTAGATCACTTAAATATAGAATCAGTAAAGAGACTGTTTATAAAAAAAACAGTCAAAGGGATGGATGAAAATGAGTCAGCTGAGCTTCAGACAGATTGCAAAGCCTGCATAAAAGCCAAGCATCATACCAAGCTATTTCTGCATGAAGCTAAAAGAGACTACACCAAAATAGGTGAAATGACATTTTCAGATCTGTGGAGACCAGCCTGAACTCAGGGTATCCATGGCAAAAAGTATTATATAAGCTTCACAGGTGAGAAATCCCAGAGGACAATGTTGTATTTTCTGAAGTCAAAGCAAGGTATAAAAATCTAAAAAAAGATTCAGCAGTACTAAAAATACATCAAAGTCCATAAAGAAAAGAATCTGAAGTTTATAAGAATTGACAATGAAAAGAAATATGTCAATGAAGAGGTAAAAGAATACCTCCAGGATAATGAATGGCATACTGTTGGAATTGACTGCAGCATACTCCCTATATCAAAATGGAGTTGCTGAGAGAATAAATTGGACTCTTGTGGAGCATGCACATGCCATGCTGAAAGAATGTCACTTACTAAAATTTCTACAGTCTGAGGCAGTGGTATATGTTATGTACCTGAAGAACTGATCATCAACCAAAGCTATCAAAAATGATCTGACTCCAGAAGAAGTGTTTTAGGATATGAAACTGAATATTTTAGCACTTCAGGAGTTTTGAGTAAAGTGCTGAGTGTTGTAGCAAGACAACAAGAGGTCAAAACTAGACCTAAAGTCAAGAAATTTTATTTTTATAGATCTCACAGATGAATCTAGGGCCTAGAGATATTATAACTCAAATGAGACAGATTCAGACTTCAAGAAATGTTATATTCTCAAAATGCAACACTACAGAGCCTACAGATATTGACTATGTAGTTTTCACCCTTCATTGCTAAGGAGGAGTCAGAGAGCAAAGTTGAGCAGACTCTAGATAGAAATGATGATATTTCAGATGATTTCATGAATGCTAGAAATGCTGAATCAAAAGAGGAAATATCTCTTGATATACTATCAATCAAATCAAAGTTATCTATATGGTATGGAAAGATGATTAAGCCACATGACAAATCAATCCAGATTGCATCAATAACTCAACTGAGTTACTGGACACTTCATAACCTAACTACACAGGCTGTGAAAACATTGAAATGGCAGCACACCTCAGAAGAATCATCTTTGGAAGCTGAAAATATTGCAATAGACTATGCATGTGCTGGGAAAACTGCAGACAACCTCAGTGATAAGCCATTAAGTCTTGAAGAAGCCAAGACAAGGTCAGATTGGCATTATTAGAAGAAAGCAATGGATAAAGAATACAATATATTGACTTCTCTAGGCATATGGCAGCTGAAAGAATTACTCAAAGACAGATCTCTTGTGGATTGCAAGTGGACTTACAGATTGAAAAGAGATGGTGATGAGAAAATCACCAGGTATAAGGCCAAACTCATTGCAAAAGTATTTTCACAGGTATCTGGAATTGATTTCTTTGAGACACATGCATCTGTTGTCAGATTAGACACATTTCACCTACTTATGGCAATTGCTGCCTAAAGAAATCTGATCATTCATAGAATGTATGTTGTTGGAGCTTACTTAAATGGTAAACTCAATGAATCCATTTACATGGCATAGCCACCTGAATATTCAGATGAGAGTGGAAAAGTGGCACACCTCAAATTAACACTTATAGATTCAGGCAATCTGGCTGAGTCTGAAATGACAAATTAAATGCCACATTTTTGGGACTAGGATACACTATGTTGATCAGTGATCAATGTGTGTACATCAGACAAATGAGTTCTGGTCCCATAATCATAGCTGTACATGTCAATGACATGACACTGTTTGCTCTGGATGATGAAACCATGTCTAACATGAAAGAGCTTAAGAAAAAGCTAAATATCATAGATATAGAGGAGATTCAAGACATATTGGACATGAAGATAGACAGGAATTGGGACAAGAGCACTATCACCCTATCCCAGAGGGTATATATTCTAAAAGTACTTGAGTAAATGGGCATGAATGACTGTAAACCAGTCAAAATAATTATAGACCCAAATGTATAGCTAGAGAAAATTCTGACAGGAGACCCACAAGGCATTGATACAGCCATCAGGCAATATTATCATACTGATGTCAGATATCTGATGTATGCAGCCAATGGATCCCCACTTGACATCCTGACATTACACATGCTGTCACCAAATTATGCAAGTATGTGCAGAATCTGGCTGCTGAGCATGTCACAGCTTTGAAGCAAGTTTTCCACCATCTAAAGGGGACCCTAGACTTCAGTATCACATATGGAGGGACTATGGATAAACTGATACCTTATTCAGATTCAGACTGGGGAGAAGACAAAACAGATAAAAGATCAACATCTGGTTATGTCTGTACCTATGCAGGAGGAGCTGTTACTTGGAGCTCAAAGAAACAGCTCACTGTAGCCTTATCCACTATGGAAGCAGAGTGTATGGCCCTTGTGCATACAACCCAGAAAGTAATTTGGCTATGAGCACTCTTAACTGAATTAGAATTACCACCTCATGGTGCAACTACCATTTTCATCAACAATCAATCAGCAATCAAATTTGCTGAGAGCCCTATATTCCATGCATGATCAGACCATATAGACATATGGCATCACTTTGTTCATGAGCATATGGCTTCAAATAAAGTCAAAGTTCAGCACTTTGCATCAGAGGAGAACTTAGCAGATATATTCACTGAAGGCCTACCAAGACTATTACATGAGTATCTATCTGCAGGTATTCTAGGAACTCAGATTTGAGGGAGAGTGTTAGGATAGCAATCCTGAGCAAGTACTTGAAAGTACTTGAAGACACTATGTCAATCAGTTGCAGCTGACTTGGACTGTGATCAGGGCTTATATAGTAATTCATAGAAAGCTCTTGAAGTAGTACAAGATGTATTTAAGTATGATGTCTCTCTCTCAAGAGGCTAATCCAATCCTCTGTACCTTACTCTCCTCTGTACTTTCAGCAGACTTGCAGTAGAAGGCCCTCCATTCTACTGCCCATCTGGCACATATCTCACTTTTGAACTCAGCTGTGTTCACTATCCCTGCTATCTTGATGTTATCAGTGAATGCACTGCAGAGTTTGGTAGTCCGAATCATTTCTAGTTAGGTGGTCACTGACTGTATACCCATAGCACTTCTATAATTTACAGCAGCAAACAAAATGATGCCATTCTTAGGCAATCTCATGCCTCGATTACAATGCATTTGCTGAAACTACAAGTTTGTGTAAGTTCATCACCTTGTACTATTTTTGATGCTATAAAATACATATGACTACACATGATGTCATACAGTGTTTAATTATCTTCCCTGGATACCATATTCAGTTGAAATTGTCTGAATGAATGATATAAACCTTACATTGTGGTGTTAAAGTTCTTCAGTTGCCATGTTCATACCCAATCATGCCAGTTTTGAGATATCTCAGCATATAGTGTATTCCAGTTGTTGCAAATATGTAACTGATTACTGCAATTGTATTTGAAGTTCCTTTGGGTGAAGTCATCTGGTTCCAAGACAGTATATGCATGGCAAAGAATCCATTGACTAAGAAGATTGAAACAGTGCTGTGCATGCAGCAGGTCATCAAGGGACATGACCTTGGCCTTGAGACCTGCATGCATCATCTTCAGGCAATGCAACTGATGCCAAAAAGAGATGAAGAAAAGGCGGTTCTGGGAACCCAATCGAACTGTTCCATTTCCCTCAGCTTCTCCGATCCACCATTCATTGTAGCCAGCATCATCAAAGGAGTAATGGACGGTCTCTTCAATGAACATGGCAGCTAAACCAGCTTGCGAAGGAAAATAAAGTGGGATGTCATCTGAAATGAATGCTACAACCAAGTCAAGGTTCGGAAACTCAGTCTGCTAGTAAAAAAGGCATACTATGATCTCGCCGTCCATATGGGAGATGTCTTGTATCACTGTGAGGAGGATTGAAGAAGATCGAATGTCGATAGGAAGAAATATGATGAGAAACATAGCGAGGCCATGCTCGTGACAGCAATAACAGCTTGTATATATGAATACCCTTTCATTTCCATTTCAGAAACAACAGTTACTCGGGAGATGTATAAGAGAGAGAATGATTTCCATGATGGATGGAGGGGTTGGTACAGTATCCGATATCTACATAACTTTATACATGCAAGTCTTGTCAAATAAGTACTTACTGTTTTAACAGCCTGTATTGAGCAAATCGATTTGGAATCAGAAGCTGTCAATTAATAGTTTTGACTGGCGACTGGGAGTTCATCATCATCACATTGGACGGCATGGTCTACTATAGATACAACCGTGGCGTATACGAATCAGAATCATGATGGTAGGGAAGAGGGGCGGCAAGATCATTATCACCGGAGTAAGCATGTGGTCGTAGGTATTTTTCCTTCCAAACTTAAACTTAGAAGTCAGTGACAGCCCAAGGTACAAGTTGAAACGAATGATGTTCTCAATGATATCCCTCATCAACGGACACCTTAGCTTCCAAGTCTAATGGCCAATTCTGATTTGGAGATGCAGCGCGCAATCTATGTGTCAATTATTGTTGGCTCAATAGTGTTTGGTACGTGTTTCTGTCATTACTTTCCATGTGAAGATAGTGAACGATGCTGCTTACCCATGTCTCAGGAGCTCAGATCTGTCTCTATGTGCAGTCTTTCGTTTACTTGCTCAAGAACCCAGTTAAAAAGTGGAGAAATTTCTATATCCTCTTTGGCGCGATATTCGTAGTGCTTACTACCGTCGGAGGTGGAACCAACATGCAACTCGGACAACTCATATGGATTCAGCATCCTGATTATCCAGGTGGCGCTCCAGCATACTTCGCTGACCATTCCTCGGACTGGTACGAAATATGGGGTACTGCCTCCGTGTCCTTTGCCAATATCATGGGAGACGGCCTTCTGGTGGGTTTACACATGTGCATACTTGGGAATAAATGCTTAAAATAACTCCAAACCCAGCTGTATCGTTGCTACATAATCTATAATTCCAATATCTGGATGGTAGGCTTTCCCTTTCTTGTTTTGCTGGCATCAACAGGTCCGTAAATTTGAGATCGGCAAGTCATTAGACTCATCATCGCTAACTCTGCTCTAGCTATGATCGTTATTACAATTGTCCAAAGTGCGGTCCCAGAATCGACACACTTCTTTGGTCTTCCTATTAATTTTGCTATCGCCTGGATTTGCTTGACCGTTGGGTTCAACGTCATCGTCACCGCCCTTATCTGCTATCGTCTGTTGTCCTTCCACAAAGTTTCCCGCGAAACTCTTCCCTCTGAGCTGACCAACACTTACACCAGCATCTCTGCCATGATGCTAGAGTCTGCAGCTCCTTTCACGATATCTGGTATCGTGTATGTTATTGCCTTTGCTGTAAAACGCCCCTCTCAGCAAGTATTCGCCGGAATTTCGGGTCATGGTGGTAAGTCAACGTATCGCAATAGATATTTCTATCTATTGACAGTCTACAGGCACTTCCTCCCCAGCTCATTATTACTCGCATAGCAATGGGTATGACATGGAACAAAGACATGGTAGATAGGTTCTCCGACTCTTTCAGAGTTAATACCTCTGGAACCTTTTCGTCTGCTGTGGCATCGAACGAAGGAAGAGCTCAAATTGTCGTGGTGCTGACAACCAAGGAGTCCGGTGACAATATGGTTTGAATGGCATCGCGTGTCGCCAACTGAATCTTCTTTCATTGATCCACTATTACGTTCTGCTTTTGATGTTTTGTATCCCGTTCCTACGATTTATGCTCTTCTGTTGCGTTAAGTACACTATTATTTTCCATGACAATCTTACATTTTGTTCATCAAGTGACACCGTGGGGATAAACAAAGGTCGTGGCTGGGTAACTTGTACTTATTGCTCGTTCTTCAGTTAAGTCAATGTTTATGGATAGATTATTTACAACATCAAAAAATTATGATTAGACCCTGCGTTAAGGAATCTTCTTCAATGCAAAAAGTGGCTGGCTCTCCCCCTTTACAGAGCTCGGAAGAACAGTCCTACCCTTAAATTTAAATCCGAAACTCTCATAGATGCCGACCTAGATTTATTTTTCACAAATTCCCAGGCGGTTCCGTGCACAGAATGTCACTTACGTTGAGATCGCTGTCTGCACCCACTATCATGATAGCCTTATCTTGGATTGCCTAAGGGGCATTCTAAGCCTGGAGAACGGAAAATAGCTATGATATTCAAGACTCACCTGTTGGGTCATTTCTTTGAACATGGCGGTCGCGATTCCATGGCGCGCTGATATGGCGGATTTACCGCCAACAGTGGTGTCATCCATCCATCAAGATCTGCCTTAAAATGTGCGTCAAATTTCTTAGAGATCCAGACGGAGCTGCACAGACGGTTTCCCCAAGAGCGTTATCCACGAATTCCTTGATCTGCGGCCCATACTAATAGGAAACCTATCTTGAGTGAATGCCAAAGATTACCTGGTTCAAAAATGTACAATATTCTGCCACCAATATTTTGTTTCTTCCGTAAGGCGAGCATAGGCATAGTTGAATCCTAAGGCTCGTTGTTCCTCTCTAAGAATGCAATGTGAAACCGTGAGCAAATGACCATCTATGACATATTTGGTCCAAGAGAAACTGACGTTGCCCAAAGAAATGTCCCCGGACCGAAGCCTCCAAGAACTCCAAGGATCTTACCATCCAAAACAGCGAGCCATACCTTGCCTTCGCGTAGCAGTGCCCGGGTTACGACTCTTAAAAAAGGATCGTACAGAGCCTTGTTTCCGCCAGTCATTGCACAGATAGTGGGGTCTGAAAGGAAGGTCATATATAAAGATGATGCGCCTTTTATTTGAGCTCATAACTTACTGGTGTCATAGGCTTGAACAGCAATCGCGACGATCTCATCGAGCTGAATACCTGAAATAAGAGATTTAATCTCAGTAATATAATTCAATTATAAGAACAGACTGGTCAGAAAAGTAGGGGAAACAATTTGGAAGTTAAAGAAGGACATTCTGGTGACGGTATCTAAATCCGAGAGAACCAGAAATGTTCTTCTAAGATGACTACGTGGCTCCTTGATACCCAGCCGCTACTCATGTGTCTCGGGCATAGAATCTCTGGTTATCATGATCGAATGATCGGTAATGGAAGTGGCTGAGACCCCAGAAGTTTTGCCGAGGAATCATCATGATGGTGATATCAAGACGGCCCGATATCAAGGGTAAGTATCGAAACTTATCGGACCAGGCGTCAGGAATAAGTACTGTACCATTACTAGCGCATGAATAATTCTCGGTCTGCCATCCATGATAACGTTTGAGTAGCCCTGATCTGATCATGATGTAGGCCGGGTTGTAATACTTATGCCGCCGTTGTTAAGTCCTGTCAATGTATTCTAGTTTATGTTTGTAAGTGACAACCGATAACAGCCGACTCAGACAGTATATAGGCTCGTATCTTCGAAGTTCCAAGCAGCACAATCTACCACCCTTCCCGCATACCACCAACGTCAGTGAAAAATGAATGCGGTTATTCCCATCCTCTTAATTCAGATGACTTTTGTGGTGACATTCCTGCCTACGTCGTCACTCTGCGCTCCAAGTCGATCCAAGCCTGACGCAGTAGTAGGTGGTGAGTACTTGAGTTCACGAATTGTATCCAGCTTGATAAATCAAGATCGTAGTAGCACGGAGTGTGCTTCCAGAGCCAACGGTACCCAGGATACTGTACAAGCCTTCGGATGAAGTCGACGAAGCTTAAGACTAGAGATATTTGTGGTACGGAATAGTTCCTACTATGCCTCAGTCTCTGGAGCTGAGGGTCCTGGGATTTTTCGTTTTAGGATTTGGTTATCGGCTTTCGATGTAAATTTTATAAATTTATATGGTCCTTGAGTACTTGAGTAACTGTCATGATGAATCTTAGCATTATGTATAAATTTCAGAGGCTCGTGCTTTGTTATATTGACGAAGTAGAACTAGAGTCAAAATCTAACGCGAGACAATGATTCTTGTCCTGACGCCGCCGATTCTCTTCAAAGTCGCGCTGGTTATGCTCTGCCTCTCGATAAACAACCTTCCAGTCATTACATACATAAGCGTCCGGATGGACTTCCACATTACGACCCGTCGCTGGCTCAAGCGAGGTGTTAGAATGGCAGGTTACCATTTGTCGTAAGTAATCCAGACAGTGGGCGACAAGTTCACTGTCGGAAAGGGGATATGAGTGATAATGCTTTTGGGAAGAATGTTGAGGCATTGCAGCTGGTGGAACATTCCCAGCGTAAAAGGACGCTGTCGGTCACCTAGATAAAGAAGCCCGTCGTCCGGGACGAGACTGGCCCATTCCGCATCTGCATCTGCCCCTTTAATTTTGAATCGCTCAGAAGAACCTTCGATAGCAAGCAAGATGGTGTCTGGTTTGGGAATAGGCCATTCATAATGGAAGTCGTCATCTCGTAAGCTGCAGAAAATCAATACGTAAACGGGCTCATACTTATGATTCACAGCACGAGATGAAATTCCTTACTGTAGTCAACCGGGGTTTCATAGGGCACAAGTCCACACGATGAACTTCACCGCAAGATTGGCAATGGTGGGCAGGAGGACATAATACATAGCGGTACGCATGGTCAAGGACGGTCGGCAACAGGTGCACCGCTTAAGAAGAGAAACTTTGAACGCGTTTCACCTCGAATGGGAGGACAGTTGTGGATATTTGATAAATCTCATCAAAGGGTCATTCCACGAAAGGAATGCTTTACCTGGGCTCAGAGACCACCGGCATCACTTCTGGCAAAAACGTTAGAACGATTCCTATCGCACTATAGTTACGGTAATATCCCATTCGAATATAGGCAGGTGACAATTGTGATACTGATGGACCGCAACATAGTTCAACTGGAGAATTGCGCGGACATTCGGAGGGCGTGGTATCAAATGCACTCCTGCCATCGAATGGAAATACGGTACAGGATATGGCATTGGACAAGAGACCAAATGTTGCAGCTCCATGAAATTATACAAGAAAACCGGAAGTGATTACTGCAGCTGCCAGTTGATGAAGACGAAGAACGATAGATAAGGTTTATCGCGCCCCGCGCTCCAATGGTGCCGTGAGCCCCCTTCTATTCACAGAGTGGACGGCTTTAGTACCACAGCTATGAGCATAGGTGAGTGGGGGTATGGTATCCTTCATAACATCCACTGTTAGAAAACAGCAGGATTTCATGAACTGAAACACGGACCCCGTACTTATCTCCTTTCACAGCATCTCATTGCCGTAACTACCTCGTTCTAATGTTACAGATGGAGGGATTTAGCTCCAGCGCGCACAGCAGAGCGCCGTTCTCGGGGGACATGGGAGTATAGATGAGTAATGGGTTCATATTAATAGTCTACCTCACATCCTTTGCCGTTGAGATTTTGTTCTTCTTTATTGTTTCATCAAATGCCATGGGAATGAAGAAGATGCCATCTGGATGGCGAAGTCATATAATACCTAATATATGCTTTTTCGCATCCGCCGCTAGCTTCATTTTCGGCGGAATTGGTGGATAGAAAACGTGACGAAGTGGTCGGTGTCTTGCAAAGGTATTGTAGGCCTCCAGGACGCCATTGGGACTGTACCGAGTACCGAATGGCTGGGAACTCTGGTCAGAACAAGAGCGGCATTGTCGAAGAAAGACTTACCTTCTCTGGCCAATGCGTTGACCATACAAATGGACACATACGGAACAGTAAGAGCGATAGCTTAAGAGAAAACATCATTGGTATGTTGGGTATGGAAAAGACTCAGTAGGCATTCGAATGGTACTAGAAAGATAATATGGCCTGCTTCATATGGATAAGAGTAACAGAAATTATGAGATTGTAGATGCATGCCTCACACACCTAGCAAGGAAATAGGACTATAAATCTGTAGATGGATGACATCAAAGTGTATAACATGACATGTAGGCCAATGAAATGAGAGAGAAACCGGAGGGCTGAGAATAGTGGTGTGTTGGACAGCCTGATGGTATCAAGCAACAGATTAAATATCTTGAGAGACACATATACCATTGATTAGCTCAGACTGTAATAAGGATCAGGTAATCTGGATATAAAACAGCCATCAGCACTCATAGGCAGAACAACATATTGAATATACTTGCTAGTGAGTATAACTCCAGAGAGTGACTATTGAAAAATGATGATTTGTGACTACAGCCAAATAGGTTTGCATTCACAGAATGGAGAAGTAAGCAGATGGTTTGAACTGAAGCAAAGGACATTTCGAAATCACTGAATGACAATATGGCTTGTAAGTACCAGAATATCCTGAGTCTGCAATGGTCTGCGTCAGAAGGGAAAAAAAATTGGGCTCTTTCATTTTTCTAAGTTTGTGATACCTATTCCCATCCACATAGGTTGGACAAAGGAGCTAGGAATAATTTCCAGTAGCAAGGTAAGAAATGAAAGTTTGGACCAGTGGGAGTTCTGAGAAAGAGGTGACCAGACTGAGTTTTACTGAGCCAGATAGACCCATTTTCAAATTAGGCTCAGTTTCACCATCAACACCCATTACAGGTCAATATCCATCTTTCTCTCAAAAGTTCAGTGTGACAAAAAGCATCATATCACAGGAGTACATGTACAGCAATCCATATTTGCCTCCAACCTTGAGGGGCTGAGTTCTTTCAATGAAGTGGGCAGAATTTTGATTCCAAGATCATCTTGAAAGATTGGATGCCATTGCCTCTGATATCATAGCAAATCAAAAAATCGAAATTTCATTGTAAGTTATTCAGATTTTGTCTTCATCTTTCTATGCTTCTCAAAATTTGTCAGTTTAAAAGCCATAAAAGCTGACCTAAGGCAATCAGCATGAGATTTTAACTATATCAAGGAGTGTACTGCTAAACTTGAGGATGAGCATTCTCAAAATCTTAGCTGAATATATGACAAGCATACTGAAGAATATTTTGATGATGCATTGGGATGATACTACTCTTTTGATGAGACACAAGTTAACCTTCTCAGCTGTGAAAATAGCCTGCAAGAATCAGCTGTTGCTGAGCAAATAGAGGTGAGTGATTACTTGCATGCTTCTTTAAATCTGTAAGAGGTGCTGCAGAGTGACTGGTGTGGGTCTGATCTCTAATGGTCAGCCTATTAACCCAGCCTTTCATTGAAGAAAGGCAGCCATCAAGTACTTTACTGACATTTCTGTCCATTTATTTCAGTCTCTCTCCTACAATTGTTTCATGCATAGTTACTTCATGCAACCTTGGAATGAACATATAAGATGAGAATGCAAAGCCCACCTAGTTTGTCTCAGTCTTTGGTGGATATTGCAGGGAAGATGTAATTCTGATTTATTTCCAGTGAAAGCCTTTACACTGTGGCCATCTACTGGTATGTATACCTCCAGGACCTATAGTACATTGAATGGCTCAGGCTCACACTTTGTCACTACCTGTCCCTCCAAAGCCCAAAAAACCAGCCCCACCCAGCCTGGGCATCACTACAAATCATAGATCAGATACTAAATGATGAGCACTGAGTTTCTTTGGCATATAGAATATGCTAGACCCATTTATAGTGAGTCTGCTGACATGCTCTGAACATGTCTATGCATGTAATTTTGTGAAATACAGTACTACATACTAAGTACAAAAGTACTATTAAGCATGTGAAGCAAAATAGAGCTAGAGCACAATAAAAGAAAGGCTAGCCATGATGGGCTTGGGTGACAATTGGTAGAGTACATGACTTAGCTTCAGAATAATACTGAAGGGTCACACTGTGCAGGAAGTCTCAGTACTTCACACTGAATGAACTGATAATGGCACAGAGCTTGTGCATTAAGAATAGAAATCACACAGAACTATAGATATGACCTTGCATGTGAGAGACTGTGTGCAGTACTCTTGTGCAGGACTTTGTGTAGTACTGATATATGATGCATAACCATGGGATGGATTAATTGATGTGCTCTAGGCCAGAAATGATACACATTTCAAGTAAGATAGAATATCTGGACACTTAGCTAGAGAATATAATAATTGTGGCTGACTCCAGACATGAGAGATAACCCTGGAGGCCTGAAACAGATCCTGAGAGTGGCAGAATAATCCCAAGGAGATAAGAAAGTGAAGAGACCTGTAGCTAGATCAGCTAACTGATGTCAGATTGCATAGAAACAGAAGATGCAGTCTCAACCTGGAGCAGAATATGGATGTCAGACAACAACATGCATGTGAATGACTCATGAGAGACTCCAGAATGGAGTTTCACACATTGAAATTACTATATTTGGTGTCTCTTAGTAAGTACAGTAGTAGTCTATTTAAATACCATATTGTAAGAGTAATAGACAAGTTTCTGACCCTCCACAGTTGCAGTGTATTGGAGATGAAGGCTTTGCACTCTAGCTCTGGGTTTGTGTTTGTAACTTCAGGCAAGAGAATAAACCAACTATTGAGATCCTTAAGAGAGATCTGAAAACTGTGTGAGGCATCAAAGCTTCCATGAGACTCTAGTTCAAGTTAATAAGAGGTTTTGAATTGCACTCTAGCCTGAGAATAAGAGGGCAGTGTCTGAAGGGCACTCTTTTGAGTTTTTGAGATATTTGTGATGTGAGGCACTACAAGTGGCAGAGGTTCAAACCCTTTGGATCTGTAGACAGGGTTTTATTGTGTTTTTGTGTCTCTGGATCACATAGGTTCAAATCCTGTGGGTCTATGATTGGTTTGAAAACTTGTGCACAGAGGTTTGAACTCTTTAGCACTTGTGGATGTATTTTAAAAGTGTTTCTGCCTAGAACATGAAGTTTTGAGTTGTGTACAGTGTGTTTTAGGAATTTGGAATTGATCTAAGCAGTGCTTAGGACTATTGGAGAGTTTTATGGGTGTGTTTTGAAGTATTGTATTGAGCTACAGTATCCTTGCCTTGAGGCCCAGTAATATTCATTGCCTTCTCTTGCTTTTAAATGAAAAGCTTTGAGACTTAGAGAGATCTGAGGCTGTTATACATGTGCTATTGCTATTTATGCATAGTGGATCATTGAGAAAACCATTATATTTGCTATAACTTCTCTTATCACATTATAATCCCCCAATGAACTAAGAAGTATTATATGTTTATATTGGTGTGGTTGTGATCAGTGGATAGCACTCTGCTGTATCAGTTTTCATCTCACACACATGCAAAATCTCTTCACTAGTTCTATATCTGGAAAAATATTAAGCCACTATTAAACAATTACAAATATTCAGCACTGCTTCCACTGGGATCCATTCTGATGTTCTGTTGTTGTCAGTATAGAAGGGTGGATGATAAGAATAATAAGAATAATAAGATAAGCAATGAAGATGTGGGTAAGAGGGATGAAGTGGCAAGGCTGGTAGAATATGTCTTGGCAGCGATAATCACACCAGATAGTCAGAGAGTTTGATAAGTGTATTAAACTTTAGCTCAAGACTGTGGTACATCACTTTAAGATACTGTTCTTAAATACTTGTCTGAGAACCCTTTACCCTACAGGCAATTATTGTTTCATCTCTATAGTCCTATCTTATTGTTTAAATGATAATAACTGTGTCTATCTGGTTGGATGTTATTGTCATTCTGCTATGTCATTGCTATAGTGAGGGTATTGTAGGCCACAGTGGTTGCTAGAAAAAGGGCATGGAGTAATGCCCACTATTGTGCTATTGCTAACTGTTTATTGTGTGGCATTGAGTAAGATGCAGCTTGTTGCATTGTCATGGCATTGTCATCCATAGTTTCCTCATGGTTGGGGCTATGCTATAGTTGGGCTTAGATAAGCATTGGCTTACTAAACATTGGCAGGTCATGATTTTAGGGGTAAAAGTGTGAAAATTATGACACAAAAAATACATTCAACTTGCCTTAAAACCTCCATCATCTCATATCCCTCTGTTTGTAAAACAAATTGTTATGATTTTTTCCTTATTTTATCACTTTTGTTTCTTATCTTATCAGGATACCTATCTTATCTCAAGCACTTATCCATGAGCATAGAAAATTATGTAATCACAACAGACAAGCAGTGCTATTGTCCTTGGTCATCTTATCTATGAAAAATGCCCCATTGTCTACTCCCTGACAACCAGGTAGAACCAGTAGTATAGTGCAGAATGGTACAATAGACAGTAGTTATATTTATCATGACTCAGACCATATATAAGTAGGATAGCTCTCACTATAATAGTCCAGCTTTGAGCTATAAGTTTATCTCACACTATCTCCTCTTGAGCCTAGCTTGTCTTTAGCCTTGAAGCACTTCACCTGTCAGAACATATTGAGTGGACTCTAATATGACTGTATGAACACAATACAGTGCTAGTTTATCACATGTTCAGATTACATGCCAGTTAGATCTAATAGTTAGCTTGAAGCTTCCTGCTTCTCTTTTCTTATGCATATTAGAGGTAAAGGAAACTGAATGCTATCAACTCACAACATTACCTCTGACTTTTTCAAGCTCTTGAGCACTGTTATTGGCATCCTGATTGGACTCTTTGTTATTGTATATCTTTGCCAAGGAAATCAGTTTGTTACCATCTGGGTAATCAGATATTATCATGGCCTTCAAACAATCTATTGCCAAACCTGAAATATTACACCCATCCTCCCTCTCCATGGCTTTCCTCCTGAGACTGTCTGAGCCACTGATGAGCCTGCACAAAAAACAATACCAGAAGCTGCCCCAAGGATTACAAATTTGAAAACTCTTCTGACAGAACAAGAAGAACACTGATACCACCAATAATACCACTAATGTGTTCTCTGTCATAACTCACTGTACCTCCCTCTGGTCCCAGATCATGAGAATGAGAATCTCTCCAGCAACTTCTTTAGTGTAGAACCATTCTCTGCTCCTTCTACTGCCCTCTCAGAGCACAGAATTGGAAACTATGCTTGAGACTCCTTTGATGCCACTAGAATGGCTACAGGCTCCAGCCACAACTCTCCCTACATGACTTCTGACAGGAACTCTATGAGTTTCTATCTCAGCAATCAGACCAATAGGCACAGTGATGTCAATCTCTACTGGCAGAGTATTGACTGCAATGTTGCAAGGGCCCATAGGGCATAGCCAGACAGGACCTGATTGGAGTTCAAAGCCTGGCACAGTGCTAAAGAAGCCTATCAATGAGAACAATATGAAGAAGAAGGCAGGCAACAATGAAGAAGAGATCACTATAAGCAGGATAGGTACTATAGCATACTCTAGAGTCTCTTCTGAGAGCCAAGCTGGCAAGGCTCATTGGTGAGCTAGTCTGAATCTGAGGTTCCCAACCCACACACAGCAGGTTCCCTTCTCTGAACTCCTGACACACCTTTATCCACCTATGGAATCTGTCCCCCATCTCCAGTCCACATCTCTGACTCAACTATCTGATGACTCATCTGAGGCAGAGTTGCTGGAGTACTCCTCAACAAGCAGAATACTAACTGATTTTAAGAGTATCATGCAGCAGTAGAGACAGCAGAAGGCCAAGAAGAATCCAGTGAGAGACTCCTCCTCTAAGCTACCTCTCCTGATGACCCTAGACTCAGCACTCAAGAATAGCTCACCTATGATAGTGAAACCCCAGGTGCTATCTATCTTTGACCCATCTGATGACTCTCCTGAGAAGGACAGTGGGGACAGCAGGAGAGATGACAATCAGGATGTAGTGTCTTTTGACTAGTCTAAGAGATTTTACAAATGTGAATCTGAAGAATTATTGGAAGAGGAAATACAGCAGAAAAGGGGAAAAGAGTTCAGAATGATATACCAGAAGAGGGTCATTGAGATTCCTCAAGATATAGGATGAAGTATGACTCTGCTGGAGAAGGAGTATTTAGTAGTGTCTGACCTTGAAAGAATTGATATTTTACAGTATAGCACCATAGAGCAAGCTATTTTTCTCTATAACAAAACCCATCCCAAATACCACCTGGCCAAGCTTCTGGGTTATCAATCTCAGTTCAACATCTGACCAATGCTGAATATGCCACCTATTCCTCTGAAGCAAGCAGTTTATTTGGCACCAACTATTCAAACTGTTGCTATGATTTCCACATACTGTTGGCAACCACAAACCCTACAAGCTGAGAACTCAATCAGATACTCTTGGAAGCTAAAGGGAAGCCAATTGATGGGAGGATAACCTCTGGCTGATGAAGCTGAATCCAGTGACCAGGCTGAAGAAGATGATCCTGAAGCCACTACACAGAAGATCATGGTCATAAATAGAAGAATTGTCAGGAAATCAGAAGGCCAAATTGTGGGAAGTCCAATTGCTGATGACCACTCTCTTCATTCATTCTCTGGATCACATCAGAAAATTCTGCTCTTCCACATATATTCAAATATAATGAGACCACTTGCCAATGATTCAGTCCTCATCCAATGTAAACCCAACCTTATATAAAAGCTATAACCCTTCAAGGAGAACTCTGATGATATTGATTGCTTTTTAATTAATTGCAAACAATACTTTGAGATGTATTCTGCATACTTATCAGCCAACATTTATTGAGTCACCTTTGCTGCATCTTACTTTGAGGACAAGGCTAAAGTCTGATGGATATTAGAGAGTCAGAACCTCTACTCTATCATCAGGAGGCACCATTGACTGCCATCCTGGCCAATATTCAAGCAGATAGTATACAACAAGTTCATTGACCCAGCTGTCTAAGAAGTTCATAAGAAGAAGATGAAAGATCTTCAGATGGGAGAACAAATGGCCACTGAATGCTTCAATGAATTTGAGTGACTTGCAAAGTTGGCAGGGCTCATTGACAATATTGAAGATGATGGATGCCTGATGGAGTACCTGAAAAATGGAATTCCCCACTCTTACATCCAGATGATATCTGACATTGGCTTCAACATCCTGAAGGAATACAAGAAATGGAATGTGCAGATCATTACAATAAACAAGAAGTGGCACTGACAGAAGACAGAGAATGCTTACAGGCAGGACAATAGGAGGCCCAATCAAGGAAAGGCTAACATGCTGACTCCTGCCAAACCTAACACTTTCTCTTTAACTTCCAAGCCCTCTTATTCTGCCCAGAAGACCAGTACTAGGATCACCTACATCAAGCAAGAGAAGCCTATGGATGTTGACAGGCTAAAGAAGGAGGGGAAGTGCTTTAACTGTGGAGAGAAGAGTCACCTGTCCAGAAACTGCCTCAGAAAGAAGAAAACCCCTGAGGAGATCTGGGCACAAATAGCCAAGTTGCAGAAGGAAGCTGATGGGCTCAAATAACTTGAGAAGGACATGAAGGTGGAGGAGGTAAAAGATGGAGTCAACAAGCGAGTGATTCCACTCAGTCAGCCAAAGGACTTAACAGTGTGTCTTGGAATACTGCCAGTCAGACTTATGCTAGCTCTGTAGGTATTTATTTACATGCACATTCAAATATACCCAATTCTGTTACCCTAAACACACTGAAGGAATTGCAAAAACCAAAAACTCAACTGCCCATAGGCCAAACAGGGAGAGAGACCTCTAATGACTGATTAAAGTCATTCAACACCAAATGGACTTGGTGGGTCATCTGAAATTCCAAGGACAAAGCTGAGGCCAAGGCTGTGCTCAAGAATTGGATACACTGAACATAAGCTGAAGAAGTGACCAATGAAATGATTAAAGAGATGAGAAAGACAGAAAGAAACTAAGCATTGGAGTGGCTGGATGAGCTGAGGGGATCAAAAAAGTATAGTTGATGACAGAAGGCTGTGGAGAGGGACCTGACCACAAAGGTACAGATCCAAACCCTGACCAACTGATCTATGCATACTGTCACCACCCTGATTGACAGTGGCTGTACTAGGAGTTCCATCAATTGTGCTTTCATCACCAAGCACAATCTTTCAACCTGAGTCACTGCAGGTCTGATCCTGGTCTACAATGCTGATGGGATCAAGAACCAAGCCAGTTCAATCACAGAATTTGTTGAACTCCACTTAATGGTTGAGGATCACATAGAATAGATTGATCTGGCTGTGACCAACTTGAGATCTAAAGAGATCTTTCTTAGTCATAACTGGCTCACATGGCATAACCTGCTGATCAATTGGAAGACAGGATGTATCACCCTTGTGCAATGCCACTGCTGAAAGATCCCCTTTGAGCTACTGGATGAGAATCCCAAAGACTGATAGAATGAAGAGATGGAGGATGAAGATACTATTCTCATAGTTGACCTGAATCAAGCAATCTGCATCTGAGCAACACATCATGCCAATAATCTGGCTGCCAAAGCAAATGCTGGAAAGAAGGCCAAGATGTTTGAAGCAATAGTGCTAGGATAGGCATAGAATTATTGGAATCTCTTTAACAAAGAGAATTTTGATGAGTTGCCAGAACTGAAACCTTGGAATCATGCAATTGAACTCATTCTGAATGCCAATGCTAATCTGGACTGCAAAATGTACCCTCTTGGGCAACTGAAACAACAAGAACTCAACAAGTTCCTAGATGAGAATCTTTCCAGCAGAAGGATCCAACCATTGAAGTCCCCTATGGCTTCTCCCTTCTTTTTCATCAAAAAGAAGGATGGGAAACTCTGATCAGTTCAAGACTACTGGAAGCTAAATGAGATAATGATCAAAAACTATTACCCACTTCTTCTGATCTCAGAGCTGAGGGATAAACTCTGAGGAGCAAAGTATTACACCAAACTGTATGTATGATGGGAATATAACAATGTCCAGATCAAGAAAGGGGATAAATGGAAGGCAGCATTCTGAACTAACCAAAGACTTTTTGACCCCATGATCATGTTCTTCAGACTAATGAACTCTCCTGCCATCTTTCAATAGATGATGAATGACATTTTCAGAGACCTCATCATGACTGAAAAGGTTACTATCTATCTGGATAATATCTTGATCATGTCAAAGGATCAGAATGAGCACTGGTGACTCATATGACAAGTACTTGAGTTGATGAGGAAGCACAAGCTCTTTCTTAAGGCCAAAAATGTGAATTTGAGGTACTAGAAACTGAGTACCTCAGGGTTATTATTATGAGTGAAGGAAACATCTGGATAGATCTGGTTAAGATGGCAGGAGTGATGGAGTGGCCAATGCTGACCAAGAAGAATGAGTTGCAATCATTCCTTGGATTTATGAATTTCTACTGCTGATTTATCCAAGATTACAGCAAGATGGTTTGCCCTATGATATAACTCATGGAGAATACCCCTTGGTCCTGAGGAATTGCACAGCAGTCAGCACTTAAAGATCTGAAAAGATGATTGGCCAAGAACATGGTACTGGCAATACTGACAGAGGAGGGACAATTCAGAGTTGAGGCTGACTCAAGTGAAGGAGCAATAAAAGCAGTACTCTTGCAGGAACAGGATGGGAAATAGTAACCTGTTGCCTTTCTCTTGAAGGCACTCACCACTACTGAATGCAACTATAAGATTTATGACAAGGAACTCCTTGCCATCATGCTTGCACTTGCTGAATGGAGGTATTATCTGATTGGTGCCATTCATACCTTCAAGGTCTGAACCAACCACCAAAATCTATGATACTTCTGACTACTGCAGAAACTTAATTGATGACAAGCTCAATGAGTCACCAAGCTCTTCCATTATCAGTACACTTTACACCATAAGGTGAAAACAGCAAACAAGAAGGTGAACTTATTAAGCTGCCAACCTGATCACAATCAAGGAGGAGAAGATGACAGCAGAGTGATGCTTCTGAGGCTGGAGCATTTCAGAGCTATGATAATGCCAATAGAGGAGGAAATGCATGAGCAAATCAAGAGCATGATGCAACAGATGGAGTCATGAGACCAGCAGATTGCCCTCTTCATCAATCATGAGTGGAGCATGACTAAATGAGAGGATCTAATCTATTACAACAATCAGATCTATATCTCCTGAGATCATGCACTCCAAAGAAAAATTATTGCTATGTCCTATGACCACATCACTGCAGGACATCCAGGAATTGCAAAGACAAAGGAGTTGGTGTTAAAAGAGTATTGGTGGCTGAAGATAGAACAAGACATCAAGAAGTACATTAAGGAATGTGAGACTTGTCAGCAGACTAAGTCAAACATCCAGGCACATGCTGCTCTGCTTCACCTGAATGAGGTCTCCAAGAAACCCTGGACTCACATCTTGGTTGATATAGTCACCAGACTCTCAGATTGCAATGGCTATGATGCCATTCTCATCATTGTTGACCAGTTCTCTAAGGTGAACATTTCAATCACATGCTCAATGGAATTAACATTGAAAGGATGGGTGAAGATATTATGTGATAAAGTCTACATGAAGTACAAAATGCCTCAAGTCATCATTTCAGACCAAGGCCCACAATTCATATCAAAGTTCTTGGATGATCTCTATCACCTCCTTAACATCTGAAGCAATGCCTCAACTGCTTACCACCCATAAACTGATGGACAAACAGAGCATATCAACCAAGAAATTAAAAAGTACCTCTGGATGTTCATCAATCATAGACAAGATGATTAGACTGAGTAGCTTGCTCTAGCAGCATTTCAGCACAACAACCATATTCTTTCTGCAATCAGCAAGACCCTCTTCTTCACCAACCATGGACATTACCCATATCAGCTGAACAAGCCAATGCACTAATATTGAACCAGTGAATGGGCCTTACCTATACATGCAAAAGTCATGCTGATGCTTGAAGATTCTATATTACCCATTTAGCTACAATTATGGAACAGTAGTAGAACTTACTAGAATACCTGTAGAGGTATATAAGTTCTGTAGTCATACCACTAATAACAGGTTCTTCATCTCTCCATTCCCTTATTGCTGCTAACAGGTTATGGGCCCCAATTATAACTAAATCTTAATGATAACAAACTCACCTCGCATACACTCACAATAACTCTAATATGTCCACCAACACTTTCTTATCCACTGCAAAACTTGGCAAGTACTTTGCAAAACTCCCTACATGTAAGGCCAATGGTATGAACTGGATCTTCTTTCATGACCATTTTCTTTTCACTATTAATGCTGCAGGTCTGAGTGTCCATTTTGAGGACATTGCAACTGCAGCTGAACTGACTGCACCTGCTATGGTAGACCCCAAGAACCTCACAGCAGATGAGACAAATGTGATGAATGAGTATGCAAAGAAGCATCAGATTTGGAAGTCTGAGCAGGCTATAATCAAATAGAGAATCACTTCAGTCATCTCAGATTCATTATTCTTGAAGGTGAAGGGTGAAACAATGGCAAAAGTGATATGAGAGAAAGTAAAGTCAGAGTATGAGAAGAAATCAAAGATAGTCACAGTTGACCTGTGCTGAAAGCTCCAGGATGAGTGGTGCACAGAAGGAGATGATGTGAAGACTCACCTAACAAAGCTACAGTCCATATGCAAGGACCTCATCACAATGAGAGCTGACCCAGGTGATGATAACTTTGTTGCAATAGTCTTAGGATCACTTTCTGCCTCATTTGAAACATCTCTCTCTGTGCTTACAGGTGCATCCACACTTCTTGGCAAGGCTCTCAACCCTGACATGGTGCTACAGGGCATCAGTGACAAAGCAGACCGATAAAAGGTCAGATCAGAAAAGAGTGAGAAGGAAGCCACACTCTATAGTGGGAACAGTGGAAAGAAGTCAAAGAAATCAGTGGAATGTTACAACTGCTACTGGAAGGGACATATGGTGAGAGATTGTTGGGCAAAAGGAGGAGGAAAAGAAGGACAAAGACTGAGGAGGGGGTATGGACAGGCAAATTCAGCAAAGACAGACAAGGAATTTGATGCCACATGGTTTGCAGAGAAAGAAGAAGACAACTTCTTGAATCTACCAGCATTCCAGGATGTCAGCAACAGCAAAGAAGAAGATGCTGACAATGAAACTGATAAATTAGACATTAGTACATCAGAACTCATAGGAGAAATAATCTCACTGACTTCTGGGAATCTTGCAGCAGCTGCTGCTGATCCAGAATATGAGTATGAAATTGACATCTTTAACTCTGGTGCTACACAGCATATCACACTATCACACTATCAGCTGATAAACTATATAGCTATCAAGCCTTGAGAGATAATAGTAGCAGATAAGAAGTTCAAAGCACTCAGAAAAGGTGACATGTATATCACAATTTCTAATGGAAAGGATCAGATGACAAAGGCTCTTGTTAAAGATATACTCTATGCACCTAACCTTAGAGTTACACTACTTTCTGTTGGCCATATCACTCAGGCAGGATCTTTCCTTAACTTCAAAGATAATGAGTGTCATGTTTTCAACAAGAAGCATCATCAAATCAGATCAATACACCATATCAATAGGCTATATAGACTTCATGTACCAGCATCCCACCTCAAACCTATCATATTGATGATAGACCATATATTGTCACACTGAATAAACTACATTGTTTGATGAGTCATTTTCCTGTTGATGCAGCAAAAAAGCTCATGAAGGATCAATTAGTTGATGGTCTAGAACTTGATGAAGGAATTCCTATCTCAAAGGAGCAATATCCATCATGTCTCCATAGTAGAATGATGAGGAAAGCAATGTCTAAGACCAGGGAAAATGATGCATCAGAGAGAGTAGATGATCAAGTCCACAGTGATATGTGGAGACCAGTGATGATTGAGACACCCCAGCACAAGAAATACTATGTCACATTTACAGATGATGCATCATACTATTCTGTAGCTATGCTACTCCACTCAAAAAATGAAACATTACAGTCATTTAAGGATCTTGAGATGAGATGAGACAAGGCACATGGTATCAAGATAAAAACATTACATTCAGATAGAGGAGGAGAGTACAAGAGTCATGAATTCAATGACTACTTAGCTGAAAAAGAAGTCCAGCATCACTTTACAGTCTATGACACACCTGAGCACAATGGAGTCACTGAGAGACTCAATTAAATGCTTCTTGAGAAGATTCAAGCTATGCTTCATGCTGTAGGACTACCAAATAACTTGTGGGGCGAAGCACTGAAACATGCCATTTGGTTAAATAATCAGATATCATCAAAGGCTATTGGTGGCTGTACATCATATGAAGTGTTTCATAAATTGAAACCAGACTTGTGGAATATCCAAGAATGGGGCTGCAAGGTCTGGGTACATGTTGGAGACAGTCTAAAGCTTGAAGGATGTTATGATTTTTCTATCTTTTCTTCACTTTAATCTCTATTTATGCTTAGTCATCACAACAAGCTGAGTCTGTCATTGTCTTCCAATGCAATGACACCTCTCAATGATATACAACAACTCTTTTGTAAACAGTAATAATACTCAAGGACAAAGAGCATAAAGACTCAGACAGATACAATTAGTAGTAGTATTTATATCTTAACAGATGACTAGTATATAAGTAGGCTAGCTCTCACTGTGTATCCCCAGCTTTGAGCTAAAGTCTATACTTCACCATTCTACCTTGAGCCAACTGAAAGGCCTTAGAACACAACACCATATAAACACATATAGTGAACTCAGGTGTGACTGTGCAAATATAATACAGTGCCTGTTTATCATGTGTTTTAGATCACATGTCACTTGAGCTTAACAAAGGATATGCTCATGAGGGTCAGTGGCTTGGTTTTGACTAAGAAAGTAATGGACATCAGATCTATTATTCAAATAGTCATATCATACATGTCAAATATAGCATCAAATTCCCAGAAACATGCAGAAGTGAAGGAGGGATACATAGAGTGCTGAATGAGGAGAAGAATGAAGAAGTTAGTGATAAAAAGAAAACCAAAAACATCTAGCACACACCTGCATTGTCTAAGCAAATATCACTTTCTCTACCAGGTTCTCCACTCACTACATCACCAGACACCCCACTATGAAGCCCAACACTAAATCCAACTAAACTGATTGCAGCACAAGAAATTTCAAGTAAAATTGATGTGAAGAATATTATCAAAGGTACTCAGACATGTCAAGCTGCCCATTTTGCTGAGACTGAGCCAGTCACTGACTCAGACATCATGGAGTATGCATATTCAGCCAGAGGAGACCTGTCTGATAAACCAAGTGTGAAAGAAGCAATGATGAGAGAAGACTGGCTGCTATTCAAGCAGGCCATGGACATTGAGATGGAAGCAATGAAGAGAACAGGCACATTTTATAATGGACCAGTGTCAAGGCCAATTGAACACAATATCATCAGATCAAAATGGGCACTACAAATTAAGCAAAAGGCTAATAGAGAAATCAACAAATACAAGGCTCATCTTATTGCACAAGAATTCACTCAAGTCTAAGGAGTAGATTACTTCAAGACATTTTCACCTACAGCAAAACTATTCTCACTCTGTATCATCCTCTCACTTGCTGCATATTTTAATTGGAACATCAAAGTGTTCAATTACTCAGCTGCATTTCTCAATAGTGAGTTTTCAACTGATGAAAAGATTTCATGGAACAGCCACCTTATTACACTAATAGAAACTCAAATGATGTCATATGTCTGCAGTACACAATATATGGACTTAAACAATCTAGCTGTAAATAGTATGAGAAGCTAACATCAGCACTTGCCATGCTAGATGTCTACCCTCTCAAATCAGATTATGCAGTCTATTATTTCAATCAAGGGCATAATTTCATATTTATTGTCATCCACATTGATGATAGTACTATTACTGGCAACTCACCTACACTAATCAATAAAATATAAGAAATCAGTTGCATCTTTAAAATCACAATGCTTGGACTGATCAGCTGGCTACTGAGTATGGAGATCACACAAAACAGAAAGAAACACACTCTGACACTCTCACAGACCACTTACATTGATTCTCTTCTATGAAAATTCCATATGACAGAATGTAAAGCTGTTTCTGTTCCTCTTGATCCATCCACCCAGCTCTCATACAAACAATACCCTGCTCTATCCAATCACAAAGCCATTGATGACATGTGAGATATTCTATACCAGAAACTGGTTGGGGGACTTGTCTGGCTTGCTACAGCCACACACCCAGACTTAGCATTCACAGTCTGTGTACTCTCATATTTTGTTGATAATCCTGGTCATCCACACTGGAATGCAGCAAAATGAGTACTTCAATACCTGAAAGGCACTTGGATTCTAAACCTGACTTATAATGTATCAGATGAGACCCTAGGCCTTGACATCTTTAGTGATGCTGATAGAATGTCACTTGAAACAAGAAAAGCCATATCATGCTATGCATTCATCTTGAATGGTGCTGCCATATCATAGTTATTGAAGCAGCAAGAAATTGTTGCTTTATCAACTACTAAAGCTGAGTACATTGCAATGACCTCCACAGCCAAGGACACACTTTGGTTCCATGCCTTCATCTTGGAAATATTCAGCATGGTTACATTTTCTCTCACAATTTACAGCAACAATCAATCAGCAATCTCTCTAGCACATGCAGACCTTGGTCAATTCCATGCATAAACCAAACATATTAATATACAATATCATTTCATTCATGACAAAATACAGGCAGGAATACTCAATGTTATCTATTGCCCTACAAATGAGATGGCAGCTGACATTCTCATTAAGGCACTGGTCTTATTCAAATTCCAACCTCTTGTTCAGAAGCTTGGAATTATTTCAGCTTGAGGGGGAGTGTCAGCTGAACAAGCCAATACACTAATATTGAATCAGTGAATAGGTCTTACCTGTACATGCAAAAGTTGTGCTGATGCTCAAAGATTCTATATTATCCACTTAGCTACAATTAAGGAACAGTAGTAGAACTTACTAGAATACCTGTAAAGATATATAAGTTCTGTAGTCATATCACTAATAACAGGTTCTTCATCCCTCCATTCCCTTATTGCTGCTAACAATCTGCATATTATGATTACCAATTGACACAATACCATGACCCTCACATCAACTAACTTTGCAAATCTAATGACTTCTATTCATATCAAAATGCACACCACTCTCAAAAAGGCAGCTGCCACTATGAAAATGCAATATGATAAACATTGCTGACTAGCACATAAATATTCTATTAATGACAAAGTTTGGCTCAATGCCACCAACTTCACCTTCTCTGTCTGAAATGTAAACTGGCCAACAAATGCACTGGACCATTTCTGATCCTGGCAAAAGTCAGTGCCTCTGCTTACTGCTTAAAACTCTCTAATTTCTGGCATGTACATCCAGTCTTCAATAAAATCCTCCTCACTCCTTACATTGCACCTGCCTTTCCTAACCAGGAGACTCCTCCTCTTCTAGAGCCTGATCTAATCAATAACAAGGAATATTATGAGATGGAGCAAATTCTTGATCATAAACTGGAAGGTTCAGGCATGTGGTGGAGGCAGCTACACTGTCATTTATTACTGGTCAAGTGGAAGGGTTATAGACTGAAATACAACCAGTGGATTCATGAGCACAATATGAATGCAGACAATGCTATATGTGACTATAAAATCTCCATCAATTGATCTATCAGAATGATAGTCTTAATAGAGCAGTGATGTTATGATTTTTTCCTTACCTTATCACTTTTGTTTCTTATCTTATCAGAGTACCTATCTCAAGCACTTATCCATAGGCATGGGGAATTATGTAATCACAACAGACAAGCAGCACCATTGTCCTCAGTCACCTCATCCATGAACAATGCCCTATTGTCTACTCTCTGATAATCAGATAGAACCAGTAGTATAGTGTAAAATAGTACAATAGACAGTAGTTATATTTATCATGACTCAGACCATATATAATTAGGATAGCTCTCACTGTAATAGCCTAGCTTTGAGCTATAAGTTTATCTCACACTATCTCCTCTTGAGCCTAGCTTGTCTTTAGCCTTGAAGCACTTCACCTGTCAGAACACATTGAGTGGACTCTAGCATGACTGTATGAACATGATACAGCACTAGTTTATCACTTTTTCAGATCATGTGCCAGTTATATCTAACACAAATTCATCTTATAGGCAGAAGAAGCCACCTATATGCTAGCCAGAGCCTAGCCAAAACTTTCCACTTGTTCAACAGTATGACTAGAGCTGTGATATCTTCTCATTCCTACTGACACATCTCTTTCAACCATACAGAATTGTCCAGCTTTCTCAGCTTGAGCTCTCTCCTTGAAGGGTCCCTCTAGCTATGGCACCTTTTTATCAATTGCTTGCTACTGAATAGCAGCCATGGTATGCCATCCAGACATAATTTCCACTTATATTGAAACTTTTGCAGTCCACTCAACTGAGTACAGCATTTTGAAAGGCTGAATTTCCTGGTCACATGGATTTATCTTATGCAATATACTTTTTACTAGAGACATAAAAGTGGTTTGATTATTTCAGATATCAGAAATGACAACAAAGCCTGCTTGAAACTATTGCTGTCTACATCAAAGCACTTGCATATTATCCAACAAATACATTGTCATTGGTCAATGTCAATGCAGATTTCATTATTTTTGTTTCTCAACCAATCACAGGAATCCCAGACAATTATCTTTCAGTCAATTCAGATATCAGCATCTTTCAATGTCTGACACTCAGCCTACTAAGATGGATCACATGACATTCACCTCATACCATGTTGTTCAGAACTATCTGTCACTCAAACTTAATATATATCCATCCATCTTTGCTCCAAAGTCTATTCTGAACAACAACATTTTATCAGTAAGTCTCTTACTGATTCTCATCCTTGCAGCTGAGCTTCCATAGCTATTGATCTCTCATTGAGCTACACCACATTGGCTGCTGCTACTCTAACTGAGAATGGCAATGTGATGTCTGATACCAGTAGCAGTAGAGTTATAGATGGCAGTAATGGCACTGCCCCATCCTAAATATATAGAGCTCTTAGAATATATGCCCTAATTTTGCTATGCAGATTTCAATTTTGAATCATCATGACTTTCCTTTGTCCATGATAAGTGAACTGAAGGTGAATAGACTAAACTGCATTGCATTGAATGCATATGCCATAATGAGTCCTTGTGTTGATGAATTAAGACAAGAGAGTGATTCAAGATATCTTTAATATTAATCCAGAAGAGTATGAGGATGTATCTTAGATCATGTGCATAGCAGCCTAAGTAGAAGTATATCCACCACAGCATCCAAACATGAGTGCAAACTTGAATGAAAATGGCAGGAATAGACAGTAGTAGGAGTAGTCTTCTCATTGGCAAGGGGTTCCATAGTAATGTCAAAGAATAATGTGAATGCAGGACTCAAGAGTTTTAAATTATTGTGAGTGGAGTAAGTCTGAGTTGATGATAGCAAGTTGTCTCAAAATTTGATTCAGAACAGAGCCAGAAATGACACAGGATTCAAATGGTGATTAGACATTAGACTGTTCAGTTATCAAACTTGAAAGTGAGAAAGTCTGGTCTGATAGCAAAATCATTGAGATTGTTCAATCTTATAGATCTGAGAGGAGATCATCACTGATGGTAAGTATAAAGTTATCAGGATATAATTTTCCATGTTTTCTCTTTTTATATCCTGAGTTCAATATAGCACATTAAGTTTGGTCTTAATGAGCATTTCACATGTGGGAGTTGAAAGTTTTATGATAACATGAGTCTGAATCATGAATAACTGCATATAGATAAAATAGTGTCAGAATTTTTGGTTCAGAAAATACAACCATGAGCTCAAGGTCTCTTCCAAAAGGTGCATTTTACTGATGGTTTTTCTATGCTATGTCTACTCTGAATGCTCTTCAGTTTTATTGACTATGGAAATAATAATCACAACTGTTATAATTTTCCCACTTATTTTATCTTTTTTGATCTTATCTTATCTTATTTCAGGGCATCTATCTTATTCAGGCACTTAACAATCATGAGACAACTACTTGACCACAATAGACAGCTCTCATTATTATCTCTTAATGCACAATAGATGCCTCATCAACAGACAATATCCTATTGTCCTGTCTCTAATGATCAGATAACTATAACACTATAGCATAAGAATGAATAATAGGTAGAGGACTATATTTACATCTTGCAGAAATGTATATAAGTAGGATAGCTCTCATTGTAATACCCCAGCTTTGAGCTAAAGTTTATTTATACTGCCTTTCTCTTCTCAAGCCTATTCTGTGAATAGCCTTGATACACTCCATCAGATTGCATAATACATAGACTCTATCATGACTGTATGAACTTGATATAGTGCTAGTTTATCATGTGTCCTGATCATGTGCTGAGCAGATCTAACAATTAGCTGAAAGCTTTTTTTTCCTTTTCCTTGCACTATCAGCAGATGAAGGAAACCAAATGCTGACAACCTCTGATTGTTATGATTTTCCTTTTCTTTTCTTCTTTAACCTCTATTTTCACTTAGTCAGAGTGTCTAAACTAGTGCTTAGGACCATGAAATAAGCTTATATCACCATAATAGACAGAGACAGCTCATTGTTCTCTGACAGCAACAAGCCTCTTGATGATAGACAATACCCTTTTGTAACAGTAACAACACTCTAGAACAACAAGTACTATAATGTAGGAACCCACAATTAGTGTGTATATTTTTATCTAGTTTTCAGAATAGTATATAAATAGTATAGCTCTTGCTGTACATACCCAGCTTCAAGCTAAAGTTTATTCTATACCATTCACACTCAAGCTGACTTGTCTTTGGCCTTGTAGCACTTCACCCACTCAGCACAATAGTGGACTCAGACATGACTGTATGAACTCAATACAGCATCTGTTTATCATGTGTTTCAGGTCACATGTAACTTAGGCTTAACACTGATATCACCATCAACTTCTTTTGGCTCTTGAGCACTGTTATCAGCACTCTGCTCAGGTTTTTGTCATCATCTATCTTTATCACAGAAATCAATCAGTCACTGCCTGAATCATTAGATATTACCAGTTCCTTCAAATCCTTTACTAAATTCAACAAAATGTCTCTCCCTTTCTCTTCTTCTATGACCTCCCAGCAGAGCCTCCCTGAAGAACCAATGAGCCTGCAGATGGGCCCATGCCTAAAACCATTCTTCAGCTGCTTCAAGAAGCTGCTGATCAAATACAAAGAGAAGAAGCTGACTAGATCAGCAACTTCCAATACCTATCATGACCCTGAAATAGCATCTCTGGAGCAGCAAAGATGCTACTTCCATTGAATCCTGGCACACTTCTCTTCAGTCCTGACTGGACTCATAGACAATCTCCCACAAGACTTCTGAAACACTTCACCTTTTACTGATGCTTCTTCTGCTCTCTCTGAGCACAAAATTGGAAACCATGCTCAAGGCACTCTTGATACTGCTGCTGAACTGGCTTCAGGCCAAGGATCAACCTAAGACTCCACTCCAGAAATTCAGACTCCCTTCAACTTAGAACTTCTCTCAGACACTGACCTCCACAGTGATCACATTGAGAAACACCTCCTTGAAGCAGTGGGAAGGTTCCAAAGGAATCTCAACCACTGCTATGATGAAGATGCTGAAAGTCAGGAATCTGATCCTAGTCTCAACTCCCACAGACAAATCTGAATCTCATTCCAGAAGCTGAGTTGGTCTGAGCTGATCAATGGAGAGTTCCACACACTCTCTCTCACTGCATAAGAAACCCCCATCTCCATAACTGGAATCAGAAGGTCCAACTCTGCTTATATCAATAATGACACCCTCTAATGAATCCTCAGATAGTGAATTGCTGGACTATTCTGGGATGACAACTTCCTTTAGTGATTCCACCAATATCATGACCAATTGGAAGAGAAAACAACAGAGTCTCAGAGTGAGATCAGACAGCTCATTGCTGGGCCTTTCTGAAATCACCACCAGCCTTCTATTAGCTCTGGACCTAGCCAGCAAGGAGGACTCCCCAGCAATGATAAAAGCATTAATAGATCTCTCAGAATCTGATCTGTTTAATATATTCCAGTAACTGGGCACTACAGAGGAATAAGATCTAAAAGATCTCTGTAAAAAAATAGATCATGAATGGCAGGAGGGGTTTAACAGGATGTTTAAGCAAAGAGGAGCCAGACTCAGAGAAGATATTGCCTGAAGAGTAACCCCTCTAGGAAGGAAGTATATAGTAGTGGGTAATCAAGAAAAAATTGACATTCTGCAGTATTGTGCCATGGAACTGTTGAGAGCAGGTTGCATAGTGCAGCAGGGAAAGCCAGATCTGGAGTCAAAGGTCAAAAGCTAGTAAGTGTTGACTTTTGATCTCCAGTATTGGTAGCTATGATTATGTAAGATAAGAGTGACATGGAGGGCATGCTACTTCAACACTCCCCCTCAACTGAACATGTCTACAGAGGTATTGAGATAAGTCCAAGTAAGGTAATCATGTGTCTGAGCTTCTCTCTTCCCAATCTCTTTGTCAAGGCATTGGCTGGCATATTGTTGGTTTGTAAGTGAACCACATGGATGCACCCCTTCTCAACTTTATCATGCAGCCAGTAGAATCAAAGGTCAAGGTGTTTAACCTGGCCATGATGTTCAGGGTTTCAAGCAACCAACAGAGCAGACTCATTGTTGATATAGAGAACTAAAGCATTAGTGAATGTATAGCCAAACTCTGTGAACAAGTTGGGAAGCCAGAGGATTTCCTGACTGGCAGATACAGCTGAAACATATTCTGCCTCTGTTGTTGAGAGTGTCACAAATGCCTGAAGACAACTCATCCAGCTAATGGTCCAGTACCCATTTTGACAATAAAGCCACTTGTGGAATGCCCACTATCTTTATCACCCTCATGATCTGCATCACAATAAGTCTTGAAGTTGAAGACTGATGAATCTGACTCAGAGTCAGAAGAGTAGACAATGTGATAGTCAACTGTACTCTTCAGATAGCATAAAAGCCATTTGAGAGCTTTCCAGTGGGCTGTGCCAGGGTTTTTGCTGAATCATGAGAGTACACTCACAGGATAGGCAACATCAGACCTGGTAGCAATAGCAAGGTAGGCCACAGAGCTGAGCATATTCAGATATGGGATTGTCCACATTGTCTCATATTTCTCTGGTGTTTTGGGAAACTGATCTGCTGTAAGTTTTATGTTTGGATCCAAAGATGTCAGAACAGGGTTGCAGTCAGCCATTCCTGCACATTGCAGAATATCTAAGATGTATTGGTGCTGAGAGAGAGTGTGTGTTCAGTTGGCTTGGTCACACTTGATCTCAACACCAAGGAGGTAAAACATTGGATCCAAGTCTTGAAGCTTGAAGTGCTTCTTGAGATCATTGATGACCTTTGCAGTGCCATCTGGTGTCTTTGTGGCAATGGTCATATTATCAACAAAGACTGGAATGATGATACATTCACTGTCCCTCTTGTAAATCCAGACACTATGCTCGCATTTTACTTGTTCAAAACCCATAGCATTGGTCAATGTTGCATGTAGCTTTTTGTGCCATTCTCTTTTGGCTTGCTTTAGTCCATATAGAGACTTGAAGAGATGCCAGACCCATTCCTTTCCTTTATCCTCAAAACCTTCTGGCTGCTCCATATACACCTCTTCTGTCAGCTCACTATTGAGAAATGCTGATAAGATATTGACACTCCATAGCTCTAAATCCTCAAGGGCACCAAGTGCCAGTACAGCTTGTAGAGCAGCCCATTTTGACATTGGAGAGAAGGTTTCAGTGTAATCAAAGCCAGGTCATTGTGAGTATCCCTTTGCAACAAGCCTTCCTTTATAGCACTCAATTGATCCATCAGCATTGCATTTCACTTTGAATACCCAGTGACTCCTGACTGCCTTTTGATTTGGAGGGCATTTCACCAATTCAAAGACACTGTTTTCAACAAGTGCCTGTATCTCTTGCATAGTGGCTTTATATCAACTTGCAGCTTCCTCTGGAGAATGTTTTATAGCTTCACAGAAGGATTTAGGTTCACCATCATGTGTAGATGCCTTATAAGCTGCTTTTGTCATGCTTTCAAATGCAACTTTCAGTCCTTCCTCCATTGTCAAATGCTCTATTGTCTGGCTGGAGAAAGCTATGCCTTCAAGAATAGTTTTGTCTTCCATAAAGGCTGTGTGTGCTTGATCCTCTGCATCTCTTGCATGATCATTGTTGTTAACATTTCAGCACATTCCACAATCATAATCAGGGCTGGAATCATATAAGCCATCATCATGTATTCTGTATTCATGTTTGCCTAGATCTGTTGGAGGTGGTGGTGATGGTGATGGAGTTAGGTCTGAGAGAGATCCATCGAATGGTGAGCCAGGAGGAGTCATGACATCATGAGAAAGGGGTGATACTGGAGGTGATGGGCTTAGAGAAGGTAAGGGATTTGGTGCTAGAGAATTTTCTGGAGGTGGAAGATCATCATTGTTAAGGTCTCTCCCTTGATCAGGCAGCATAAGAGAATCTGACAGATTTGAGAGTGAAGAAAATAGATCACTGAAAGGGTTGATAAGAGTTTTTGTGTTTCCTGAGAACACCTGCTCATCAAAAACAATATGGTTTGATATGATGAACTTCTTAGTTACAGGATTCCAGCACTTCCATGCCTTTGTACCTGATGAATATCCAATGAATATGCATTTGGTGGTGTGTGGCTGAAAACCTTGTCGCTTGTTCTTTTTGACATGGACATAAGCTAAGCAGCCAAAGACATGCAAGTTAGAGATGTCAGGTTTCTTCTTGTGCCAGCCAATGTATGGTGTTGTTTTAGAAAGTGGTGCTGTAGGGCAATGGTTGTGCACATATACAAATGCAAGCACTGCTAGTCTCCAGAAGGAGGGAGAAAGACAAGCTTCATAGAGTATAGTAATAGCTCCTTCAGCAATATCATGATTTGCATGCTCTACATTTCTATTTTGATGAGGCTTATCAGGCTCAGTATGACACCTTGATATCCTTTCTTCTATGCATAACTGATCAAATTCATGACTCATATACTCTCCTCCACCATCATCTTGCTCCTCTAAGATCTTCAGACCATGAAAATTTTCAGCATAGGCTTTATAGCATTTAAATTCAGCCAGAGCATTGCTCTTATGCTTTAGCAAGGCAACAGTCCAAAAATGCAGAGCACCACATATAAAAGTGATCCAGTAGCAATAACCTTCTGGTGTAGCAACTGGCATAGGTCTCTTAAGATCAGAGAATACAATTGTAGGAGGATGTTGAAGAGGATCTGAGCATGTGCAATGTGAAAACAGATACAGTAGAGCATTATCCACTGACCACACTCAGACCAACACACACACAAAACTCTTAGTTTATGGGAGGATTATAATGTGATAAAAGTAGTAATCAACAAATATAATTGTCCTCTTCAATGGGATCACAGTGCATGAACAGTAATAGCATGCTTACAACAGTCTGAGGTCTCTCTAAGTCTCAAAGCTTTTTGTTTTATCAGAACAAGAGGTGGCAACTGGTGTTGCTGGGCCTCAAGGCAAAGAGTACTGCAGCTCAGTATAATACATCAAAACACTCTCACAAAACTCTTCAAAAAGTCCTAAGCACAGCTCAGATCAACTCAAAACCCTTAACACACACAATACATGACTCAAAGCTTCATGCTCTAAGCAAAAACCAATCACAAATACATTCACAAGTGCCAAAGAGTGCAGGCCTCTGTTCACAAGCTTCCAAACCAATCATAGACCCACAGAATTCAAACCTATGTGATCCAGAGACACAAAACACAATAAAACACTGTTCAGCAGACCAAAGGGTTTGAACCTCTGCCACCTGTAGCACTGCACATCACAAATACCTCAAAAACTCAAGATAATGCCCTTTAGACACTGCTCTCTTATTCTCAGGTTAGAGCACAATTCAAAACCTCTTATCAAACTGGGCTCAAGTTCTTTGCAAGCTTCAATGTCTCACTTAGTTCTCACAGCACTCTTAATGATATCCAATAATCAGTTTATTCTCTTGCCTGAAGTTACTAACACAAATCCAGAGCTAGAGTGCAAGGCTTTCTGTGCCCAATACACCACAACTGTGAGGTCAGAAACTCTCTCTCTATTCATACAATATCATATTTAAATACTCTACTATGATACTTACTAATACAATCCTACTATAGTATCTTCAAAGTGCAGGACTCTATGCTGGATCCCATGGGTATTATTCATGCACATATCACAGTCACTACACTTATTCTCTTCCAGATGAGGACTGTGCCTACTGTTCTTTTGCTAGCTGACATTGGCTAGCTGGCTTCACCAGGTCTGCTCACTTTCTTATTTCCCCAGTGACATCTTTGACAGCAGTAAACTGTTCCAGACCCTCAGAGTTATCTCTCATGCCAGGAGTCAGCCACAATAGCTATGTTCTGCTTCCCTGTATCCAGCCAGTCATTCCATCTGACTCACTAAAGATGCAATTTCTTGGTATGATGCAGAGTCTCTCACTGTGTTATGTGTGCTAAGACACTGTAAGTATGTGTGCAAGGCTGAGAGTGGTATGCACACTATTCATCTCTGGGGTAATATTCCTCTACTTATTACTTTGTTGTCATCATTCTATTTCTCTGTTCAATACCCATTTACTCAGATACCTTTCTTTGGATCTCAGTTCTCTGTTCTAAGGCATGTCCCATCAGTGCATCAATGGCTGTGCATCTTTGATTAATGTGATCAGAATTGTTGATCATATTTTGATTGTAGTCTTTTTATTTTTAGCATGTCCTCTCATAATAGTATTGGCACATTTAGGGCCAAGTGCTGGGACCTCACATACAGCCTAACCCCTCTGGTATTAGTCTGTTACTAGGCCATGTACTCTGCTTATTGTTACTTCAGTTTAGCATTATGATAGCTAGGTTTCTGTGCACTCTAGTCCTATTTTCTGTTTATGCTTACTGGACTGGAATGCAGTCTATGTATTTGCAATTTTCACAATTTTACATGCCTGAACATGGAGAGGGCATATCAGCACCCTGACTAAGCATAAATAGGGGTTAATCATCGAAAATAGGAAATAAAAATAAAAAAATCATAACAGAATAGGGGTTAAGTTTGAAAAAAGGAATTAGAAAAGAAAAAATTATAACATTACCCCCTTCTTAAGACTATCATCCTGATGGCTTAATTTAGAGATAACTTATAATCACATATGGCATCATTGGCATCTATTTGTTTCTCATTTACCCATTGGTTGAATTCAGATCTGTAGCCCTTCCAACTGATGAGGTAGTCAACTATCATGGTCATGCCATAACCCTTTGCCTTGACCTTCCACAGTTTATGGTTTAGTATTTGGTTGATTTTGTAGTGTTCTTTGTCACCAATCAGGTCAGGAGGAGGAGGTGGCAGCTGTTCTTGGTTTAGAAAAGTCAGTGTGATGTAAAAGATTAATAAAGACTCATTAAAGGTATCACGGATTTGCCAATAGGAAGGGAGACATAAATAGTATGCTGAAGCACCAACTTTGGCTAGGATTAGGAATGGGCCTGTGTGTTTGTCTGCCAGTTTCTGTTTTGATCATGGCAAATGGAGATTTGTGGTGTCTAGCCACACTTTGTCATTTGAGTTATATATGTGGGCTTGGCATCAATGCTTATCATATTGTGTTTTCATAGCAGCTGCTGCTTTCTTCAGAGCTGTCCATATCTTGTCATATATCTTGGCCATGTCCATGACAAAGTCTGTTGAGGCCAGTGTCATTGTATGGGTACATGTGGTTTGTGCTATGTTAGGGTGTCACCCATAGTTTATGAAGAAGGGTGTTTTTCTGGTTGCAGAGTGGACATGATTGTTATGTTGGAAGGCTGCAAGTGACAGCCATTCAACCCAGTCATCCTGTCTGTAATTGGTGAAAAGTCATAGGTACTTTTCAATTTCCTGATTAACCCTCTCTATTTGCCTGTTGGTTTGGGAGTGATAAGCAGTTGATGCATTGCATCAGATATGTAGTAACCAGTAGAGGTCATCAAGGAACTTGGACACAAACTGTGGTCCTTGGTCAGATATTACCATTTGTAGTATGCTATATTTGGCATAGACCTCATTATGAAGGATTTTCACTGAGCCTTCTGATGTTAATTCCATTGAGCAGGCAATCAGTATGATTGCCTTTGAGAACTGATCAATGATGATGATGATTGCATCATACCTGTTGCAGTCAGAGAGACCTGGGATTATGTCTACTGAGATATGGGTCCATGGGGTTATGGATACTTCATTGGGGTGTAGTGGGGCTGCCCACATCTGGCTAGATGACTTCCCTTGCTGGCAGGTCTCACATTCTTTGATATATCACTCAATGTCTTGTCCTATCTTCAGCCACCAATATTCTTGAAGTACTAGTTCTTTCATCTTGACTATACCTGGATGTCCTCAGGTTATGTGGTCATAGCATGTGGTGATGATCTCACTCCACAGCACTTGATCTCATGGTATATAGATCCACCTGTCATAGCAGATTATTCCCTCCTCTTTCATCATTCTCTGTTTATGATTCAGAGACAGGACTATGCATTGGTCTCATTTGCTGTAGTCTCTTGTTGCACTCTTGATCCATTTATGGATCTCCTCCTCCATCAGCATGATTATGGCACAAAAGTGTTCTGGCCTTAGCAATATGACACTTTCATTATCTTGACCCCCTTGGTCATGATTGGCTTGCTTACTCAGCAAGTCAGCCTTCTTATTCACAGTCCCTGCCTTATGATGCAGGGTGTAGAGGTATTGACTGAGTTCCATAACCCATCACACCTACTGATGATTTAGTTTTTGGAGTTGTCAGAAATATTAGAAGTTTTGATGATCAGTCCAAATTTCAAAGATTTTGGTGGTGCTGATAAGATAGTGCCACCACTCTTCTAAAGCAAGCATTATGGCAAGTAGTTCCTTGTCATAAATCTCATAATTGCATTCTGTCATAGTTAAGGCCTTTGAGAGGAAGGCAACTGGCTTCCATTTCCTGTTTTGTTCTTGGAACAGGACAGCCCCTATTGCTCTCTTGCTTGAGTTGGCTTCCACTCAAAACTTGCCATTCTGACTTGGAATGGCCAGTACCACATCTTCTGTGAGTCAGCATTTTAGGTTGTTGAAGACAGCCTGTTGTGATGGCCCCCATCCCTAGAGGGCATTACTGGTCAGCTGTGTCATCAGTCAAATGACTTTGCTGTAGTCCTATATAAACCAGCAATAGAAATTAGTGAATCCCAAAAAGGACTGTAGCTCTTTTTTCCTAGTTTGCTCAGGCCACTTGGCCACCCCAGCTATCTTGATGAGGTTCATGCAGATACTTCCCTCACTAATAATAACCCCCAGATACTCTGTCTCCAGTATCTCAAATTTGCACTTCTCTGCCTTGAAGAATAGTTTGTGTTTCCTCATTAGGGTTAGGACTTGGCATACTAGCCTTCTGTGTTTCTTTCATGTCTTTGACATGATGAGAATATCATCAAGGTAGATCATCATGTTTCTGGTGGTGATGAGATCTTTAAATATGTCATTCAGCATCCACTGAAAGATGGCAAGTGAATTCATGAGTCCAAAGAATATGATGGTTGGTTTGAACAGTCTCCAGTTTGTTCAGAAAGTGGCTTTCCATTCATTACTCTCTTTGATGTGGACATTATTGTATCCCCATCAGACATCTAGTTTTATGTAATATTTGGCTCCCTATAATTTATCCATCAGTTCTGAGATTAATGGTAATGGATAATGATTCTTGATTGTCATTTTGTTTAGCTTCCAATAATCCTGAACTGGTTGGAGCTTCCCATCCTTCTTCTTGATGAAGAAGAATGGTGATGCCATAGGAGATTTGGATGGTCTGATCCTTTCACTGGACAAGTTCTCATCCAAGAACTTGTCAAGTTCCTGCTGCTCATTATTCTCAAATGGATATGTTTTACAGTCCAGATTGGTGTTTGTGTTAGGGATTAGTTTAATCACATGATCCCATAGTTTCAACTCAGAGAACTCATCAAAGCTTTCCTTCTCAAACAGGTCCTTGAAATCACATGCCTATTCTGGCACCATTTCTTTGAATATTCTCCCCTCTTTTCTGGTGTTTGCCTTTATTGCTAATTTATTAGCATGGTGTATGGCATGGTGAAGAGGATCTGAGTGTGTGCAAGGTGAAAACAGATACAGCAGAGTGCTATCCACTGACCACACTCACACCAACACACACACAAAACTTTTAGTTTATGAGGGGATTATAATATGATAAAAGTAATAATCAAGAAATATAATTGTCTTCTTCAATGAATCCACAGCATGTGAACAGTAATAGCATGCATACAACAGTCCTAGATCTCTCTAAGTCTCAAAGCTTTTTATTTTATCAAAACAAGAGATGGCAACAGGTGTTGCCAGGCCTCAAGGCAAAGGGTATTGCAGCTCAATACAATACATTGAAACACTCCCACAAAACCCTCAAATTATCCTAAGCATAGCTCAGATCACCTCAAAATCCCTAACACACACAATACATGACTCCTCACACTCTAAGCAAAAACCAATCACAAACATATCTACAAGTGCCAAAGAGCACAGCTCTCTGTTCACAAGTTTCCAAACTGATCATAGACCCACAGGATTCAAACCTATGTGATCCAGAGACCCAAAACACAATAAAACACTGTCAAACAGGCCAATGGGTTTGAACCTCTGCCAATCTGCAGAAATAATACAAAAGTGCACACTAATCAAGCCAAAGGGTTTGAACCTCTGCCACCTGTAGCACTGCACATCACAAATACCTCAAAAACTCAAGATAATGCCCTTCAGACACTGCTCTCTTATTCTCAGATTAGAGCACAATTCAAAACCTCTTATCAAACTGGGCTCAAGTTCTTTGCAAGCTTCAATGCCTCACTTAGTTCTCACAGCTCTCTCAAGGATATTCAATAATACATTTATTCTCTCATCTGAAGTTACTAACACAAACCCAGAGCTAGAGTGCAAGGCTTTCTGTGCCCAATACACCACAACTGTGGGGGTCAGAAACTCCTCCTTCTACTCATACAATGCAGTATTTAAATACTCTACTATAGTACTTACTAATACAATCCTACTATGGTATCTTCAAAGTGCAGGACTCCATGCTGGATCCCATGGGTATTATTTGTGAGCATATCACAGTTGCCACACTTATTCTCTTCTGGGCCAGGACTGTGCAATGTTTCCTCACTAGCTGGCCTAGCCAGGTCTGCTTGCTTTTTTATTTTCTCAGTGACATATTCCTGACAGCAGTAAACTGTTCTGGACCCCCAGAGTTATCTCCCATATCTGGAGTCAGTCATAATAGTTATGTTCTCTTTTCCAGTGTCTCAACATTTCCTCTGGCTCATAAAATACACCACTTCTGGCCTGACATGCATTAATTAACTTACCCAATATGATATGTATCATACCACAGTATGATGTGGAGTCTCTCAATCTATTAAGCATGCTAAGGCACTATAAGTATGTGTGCAAGTCTCTGAGCAGTACATGTGCTATTCATCTCTGAGGGTAGTATTCCTCTATCTATTCCTTTGTTGCCATCACTCTATTTCTCCATTCAGCACTCAGTTATTCAGATACCTTTCTTTGGATCTCAGTTCTCTGTTCTAAGGCATGTCCCCTCAGTGCATCAATGACCATGCATCTTTGATCAATGTGATCAGGATTGCCAATCATATTTTGATCATATTCTTTTTATCTTTAGCATGCTCTCTTGTAATGGTATTGGTGTGTTTAGAGCCAAGTGCTGGGACCTCACATGCAGTCTAACCCCTCTGGTATTAGTCTGCTACTAGGCCATGCACTCTGCTCATTGTTACTTCAGTTTAGCCTTATGATACCTAGGTTTCTGCATGCTCTTGTCCTATTCTCAGTTACATGCTTACTGGACTGAAATGCAGTCCATGTATTCATAATTTTTGCAATTTTACATGCCTGAACATGGAGAGTGTGTGTCAGCAGATCAACCAGTCATGGCCAAGAAACACCTCCTTAGTTCTCAAGTCAGTGACCACAAGATTGATTCACTCTGAGTGATCTCTGATAGTTAGGCATAATTTGATGAATTCAGTTATTGATCCTATCTGGTTTTTGGTCCCATCAGCATTATAGACCAGTATTGGGGCAGCAGTGGTGCAGGTCAGTAAATGGTGCTTGTCAACAAAAGCCTGATTAATTGAGCTGCCAGTACAGCTGCTGTCCACCAGTATAGTTATAGTGTGCATTGATCAATTTATCAGTGTTTTAATCTGAGCTTTGACTGTTAGATCTCATCCCCAAGTTTGAGTGCAGCAAACATATCTCTGTGGTCCTCACAACTCATTGAGCCATTCTAAGGCTTGACATCTTTCTGCCTCCTTCATCCCTTTGATCATTTCATTGGTGATCTCCTTGGCTCAGGTTTTATGTATCTAATTCTTGAGTACCATCTTTGCTTCTCCTTCTGTCTGAGCATCCTTGATTGCTCTTCAGGTCTATTCAGTATTGAATGGCTTGAGCCATCTGAGGATCTCTCCTCCTGTTTGGCCCTCAGGCATTTCAGTTCTTTTAAGCAATTCTTTGGTGTGTGAAATGGGTCACATATTGGGTATATCCAAATGCATGCATAATTTAGTCATAGCTACAAAAGTACTATCAGTCCATCCAGCAGCTGTGGTTTGCACACTGTTAAGTTCTTTGGCTGACTCAGTGGAATCACTCACTGATCAGCCCCATCTTTTACTTCTTCAACCTTAGTTTCAGCACCAAGCTCCTCTGCTTTCTTCTGTAGCTTGGCAATTTGGGCCCAAATAGCTTCTCAGATATGCTTCTTCTTCAGGCAGTCTTTTGACATGTGGCCCTTTTGGCCACAGTTAAAGCATTTCCCTTCTTTCTTTAGTTGGTCTATGTCTATAGGCTTCTCAGCCCCTGTGAATGTTGTTTCTGTCCCTGTCTTCTGTGCTGTAAATGAGGGACCAGCCATCAAGAATCCTGTTTTGACAGGCAGGTTGTTGTTTTTGGAGCTCAAACCCAAGGGTTGGTTTGGTTTTCAGAAGTCCTGCAAGATGAACTGTTCTGCTTTTTGCTGCTGCCACTTCTTGTACATCTCAATGATGCATTCTTTCCATTTATTGTATCTGATCAGAATGAATTTCCCAGTGGCTGAGATCATCATGATGTAGAAAGGTGGGGATCCTCTCTTGAGGGCCTCAACCATTCATCCATCATTTGCTATGTCTTCTTGAATACTGGCAAGCTTGGCAAGCCACTCAAGCTCATTGAAATAATCTGTTGCCACTTTGTCTCTCATCTTCTATTCCTTGATCTTCTGTTTATATACTTTCTGCACCATCAGATCAATGAATTTGTCATTCAGCATTTGTTTGAACACTGGCTAGGATGAGAAATGAAGGTGTTGTCACATAGTGGAGTAGAAGTTTGGGGATATCAGAATCCACCAAGTTTTTGCCTTGTCTTCTAGGTTTGAGGTGACAAAGGCCACCCTGTTCATGTCACTGCTTAGGTAAGCAATGTAAACCTCAAAGTACTGTTCACAGTCAATGAGAAATCAGTTGATATTATCAGAAGCCCCCTTGAAGGAGTGGGGCTTCTGCATCAGATCAGGCCTGCACTGCAGAACAGCAGCATTCTCAGGTAATATGCCCATTGGATTGGGCCATTCACTGAAGGGCAGTCACCTCCATTCAGTTGGTGGTCCTGGAAATGAATGTAATCAGTTGTCATCAGCTATCAGGCTTCCCTGTGGGAGGGCTTCTTTCTTGATGATAACTCCATTCCTGATGGTAAAGCCTATCTTGACAGCTTCTGGATCATTCTGGACCAGTTCTTTTCCAGTACTGCTTCCTGATGCCTCATCTGGCAGTAGCTGGGCTTCAAGGAGTCAGCTTCTCCTGCCAGTCCAAGGGTTTCAGAAGCCAGTTGGTCAGATGGTTGGCTGTGGCTTAGAATATGACAGCCAAATGGCCAATGATCAAACCAATGGGGTGGAGTACAAATATTGGCTTCATACTGATGGTGACCATAGCATTGGTTGGATGTTGAATCTTGATTTATATAGTGGCAATTCTTGAAGTTGGTCTTCTGGGTGTCAGGCATTATAGATGTCAATGGCATATTTCATAGCAGAATATTGTAGAATATTCTGCCATTTCTCTCATTCTGCATTAATATGTATCTGTCCTTTCTGTGATGCCAACCACTTGGCATCATGCCACAAAAATGTTATCCCTGTTTTGTATAGATCCTGATACTCCCCTATTCTCACTCTCTGTATCTTCTCTTCCAGGGCCTCTTTGTCAGTGTCTTCAGCAACATAGTCAATAAATCTATGAGGCTCCTTGCTGTCCTCCATTTCCTCATCATCCTCTCTCTCATCACCCTCACTGTCCTTCCTGAGGAGAGAACCAACAGGCTGGTCAAAGAGACTCTCTGCAGAAGGTTTGATGGTTGCTGAGGAGCTGCTGAGGCTGGGTACTGGGCTCAGCCTCAGCATTGAGAGAGGCAGAGGTGGTGGTGAAGACTGCTCAAGGACCAGCTCTAATCAGGGTGTTGTACCTATTGCTGCCAGCTGCTCACACTGCCTTCAAGCTCTCGCTATAGACTCAGAAGTTTCTGTAGAATCTCTCATTGAGGAACTGTCAAGCAACCTGGCTTCCAAGGTATCCTTGGAGGGTGTGGTCAGAGACATGGGCATTGAGAGGTATTTGTAGTCTGTAAAAGTTGAGAACAGACTCATCACCCTTATTGATGATGTTAACACTGAGGGTGTGCCAGGAAGAGAGATAGGTGAGGGTCTCAGGGCTGGTGGTTCATCAAGGGGGGTAGAGGACTCCATCCCTATTTTCCCTTTAGTCAACCTTGCTAGGGGTGACTAGGCTGTAAGGTTCTGCCCATGGGTCACTGTTAATGGTACTGGACTCCTGGAAAACAGGAGTGGATAATTCACTTTGGAGACTATACCAGCCTGAGAAACCACTTTCCAGGCAGGCAGCCTTGGCTCTCTGCTGCTGCTCATGCCTCTGTCTGTCATATTCTTCTTCTTCAGCTGCTCACTGAGCCTCTTCCTGGGTGTGCTCTGCAAGGTCTTCTTGATCTTGCCTGGAGCTAGGCTGAGCTCACTCTTCTGCTTCTCATTGCTCTCTTTGCTATAGTGCAGCATCATAGTTAAAAGGGATGTTGATGTCCCAGTCTGAGAAGAGTTGGTGGATAATTCTATCCCTGGCTCATTTTTCCTCCTCTGCTTGGTCTCGCTGCTCCTCTGTCAGCTCCAGCTCATGGCTATTTGGACTGGGGTGGCAAGCAGGACTCTCACTCAGAGTTGCATAGAGGGAGTCATGTCTTGGACTTCCTGGGCATGGCAAGATGTGACAGGATCCTAGAGTCATCCTAGTGGCATCAAGGGAGTCTCTAGCATTGTCTCTAATCCTAGGGGTTCTCATAGAAGTGGTTCTATCAGGAGATGGTGAGTCATTAAAGAAGTTTGGAGGGAGGTCCTTGTCCTCATGGTTAGAGATGGGGTGCAGGATCCATGGGTTTTGGAACCCTGTGAGATGATGGTTCCAGTTTCAGTTGTCTGGTCATCAGAGAGGGTACTCATGTCTTTCTTCTTTTTCAACATCCCCTTGAGGCAAGCCACTAGGCCTGGCTTCTGGTATAGAGAGGTCTGTAGGCTGATGGGATGTTCATCGGGATTTGGGGATGTCATGTAGGGGAATCTACCATTCAGGGCACTCCTGGACTCGCACACAAATAGTCGGTGGCGACTTCAGAGATTATTTATTATTTACAGCTGCCAAAATGGTAAAGAGCTTCAGCGACATACTTGATTGCCAATCAACGGATTCGAACCATCATATTCTCCTTCAGCATTACCACTAATCGATGATGACAGGTATGTCAAAATGTGATCACCAGCACGTCGTCTTCAAGGCAAGAGACATAGTACTTATGTCGGAGTGTATTTCAGGTTCAAACATTCTCGAGTAACGTTATCCCCCCTGTATTAGAGAACACAGTGTCGGCGTGTTTATAAGCTGCACTGAGTGTTCAAAAGACAGATTCCAGAACATAGGCCCGGAATTTATTAGCGGATACTTACGCGATGCCCGTTGGTGCCAGAACTCATTGAGGTATTGAAATAAATAGAGGAAATACAAACTGACAAGTGCGGTCCACCTAAGTAATTGTTATGGTGGCGAGGGGATTCGGACTTTGGGGCCCGACATAACGCTTCGCTTTTATCAATCTTTTTGCTTGTTTTATCTCCTCTTCCATATCGTTGCTCGCCGCGGTGATAATGTTCAATTTTAGCCAACTATGAAAGAAGCCGACAGAACAGCGAGACGTTTGTTCGAATGCTCCTAAAGTATTTCGCGCAGCGCAATTTTCACCGATATCTGGTGCCTTCAATTCTACATGTACGAGGTGATAGTTTAACATCGGAGTTCCGAGTAGCGCCAGTCGCGGCATTGAAGTCAAAGTGAGCATCATGTGGCTCTATTTCTGCAGGCAGGACTACCGTTCGCGTTAGGATGCAATGATAATAGAACACTGCACAATGCCGCGAATCTCGATGACAAGCACACGACATGGACGACGCCGTGCTCGTATTCCCTTCGCGGATATGAACGATGTGCCAGTACGAGTATTTCTCCTTTGCGGGCGTTTGATCGCCTAAAAGCATGGCTTTTTCAAGCGGATGGAGCGGATTCAATCTTGTCCTCTCTGAGGCGAGCAGTTCCGTACAATGCGCCGAAGAGCAAGGCAGGAACGTAACAGTTGGCGCGTCCCTCTGTTGTTAGTATTAGTTCAACGATCTTGACTGTGAGTGCATCCAGAAATGTTTAATACGCATACATCCAGGTTTCGACGTACCCCTTCCTCAGACGTGATCCACGGAACATGGCGGGGAAGCAATATTCATTTGTTACGCCACGGTGCGTCTTTTTCCGTATTTACGTAGAATCCTTCTCATCAGAGCGAACTTTCGGACCGACTGGACATTTTGAATACCTCGAAAGAATGACATAATGGGGAGCAATAGCCAAGCGGCCGTCTTTCCAAGGAAATTACCAGACTTCCATACGAGGACGGCGCAGACGACCTTAGATTCTTTTCCCCTTGACCCACCGTCCCCCACTGAGTGTGTCGTTCGCATCGGTGCAGCCTCTGTACTGATCGATGGTTCGATACTCGTTTAATTTCCGTCGTGAGTTTTGCCAATCGTTCCATGCTCGAAACTTCTTTAACTTATGAATCTGATAATAGGAAACAGGAATAAAGGCCCACCGACTTCCTCCCCAGGCCTACCAGTTTCTCGTGTGTGTACAAGCCATTGACCGGGGAGCATCGACACCGCACGGAGCCAGTTCGGTGTGAAAGAACAAAGCTATCAAGACCAGCGTGGGAGGAAGCTTAGCAGCGTAACCATAATTCAGAATCGGATCGTTTCTTCTCATATTTTTAGTTATGGGGGCTGTCTCTACTCTATTAATAAAGTACATATATCCAGCTCGCACCTGATATACAAGCTGAATTACCGCCATTCGCAGCGGCAACGTTAGGCGAGGCTTGGGGAATGTCTTTCGTATACAAGGGGGCTTCCTCTCCTTGGTGTTGAATCCGAGTGGTGCAGTAGCCTCAGCTGCAGGAACAGTCGTCGTTGTGGTTCATGTCGTTCCTGATACGCTATTTCATTCCCCTTCTCTCGTGGAACTTTTGATCAATGTGGTTTACTTAACCAGCACAGCGAAGATTTGGCAACGGGTGAGGCGTTCTATTGAGACTAAGAAGCTCCCTACGATGACTGATTATCCACAGCTTATACTGTCTCCGTCTCGAAGCTTTCACGTTCTAATTGGACTGTCTTGGTCGGCATAACTTGAATGGGGTGGGACATTTACCGACCATTCGCACCTCGCTCTCTGGCTTTGAATGACACACTCTGTTGGGTCAATGAATTAAGAGATCTCTGCAGTGACAGGATTGATGTACCGCTTATGATCTCGGGACTGTACTAAATGTCTTCGGTGTAACGCATGTTTCGTACAGCTCGAGCTAGGTTCAATTCCGGGCGCGTCTTGGTCTGCCGTAAGTCCTTTCTCATTACATCCTTCAGTTTTCACCTGGATAGACTTCGCCGTCCGTCTTCTGTTTCTTTGTGGAGAAATACATGTGGAAGGTATACTGTATCCCTAATCGTTCTTAGACAGTCCATTGGTGTGTTACATAGTCGTAGAATGCAGAGATGGTCGAAAATACACTGCCAGCATTCGGGCCGAACATCCGAAATCCAAGAGCGGAACCCTAACCCAACGCTGCGGCTCTGTCTCCAACCATCATGACCGTGAGCATCAAGGAGAATGTCGACGAAAGGCAGTCATCACGGTTACTGCCAATGGACGCAAGTACAGCTACCTCTAGCTCCCAGGTACAACCACCGCCTCCGTATAGCAATGACCTTGAACGGGGAGTGACAAACGTGAATGAGCGCCGCCCTTTGTACCCCAGTACGTGACTGCTCTTTTATGAAACGGCCCCTTCTTACCGTTCCATTCTGTACAGCCAACTCTGGACAATTACCTCTTTCCAATCCAGCGCCCTTGTAAGTGTTTAACCATTCATTACCCATAGTACAGATAAAGAATAGCCTCGCAGGACCCACACGTCACCATCATCGAAGTGCGTCTGAAGATTCTAGTCTTTTCACCAGCACTGATAATTATCCTGAAGGCGAATCCTTCGTGCCATGGTAATCTTCGTAATCTGCCTGTTCGTACTCAGCGGATTCGTAAAGAAGAAAAGGCACCAAATCATACATGACGGTCTCGCATGGGCGGACCTGACTCCGTCAAACCGATGTCTACGCTATAGCACCCGCGAATACTCTGCTCAGCTAATGGGCGTACCCTCAGGCGAAGATGGCTTGCGATGGTGCAAGGAGAAGGAAATTACCATTCACAGCGTCGATTTCGAGAAGCCAGGGTATTGTACCGTTGATGTGGATGATTCTGTGAGTCCAGCGTCACTTCCAAGAAATTCTGTCGCCTCATCCTCCTTTAGGCGCCGACGAACCCTCGGATTTATGGTCATTGGACGGTCGAGTCGAATGAGCCAAGCTGTAAGACACTGTGGGAGGACTTCCAGGATAAGGTGTGTTTTAAATTTCGGTAATAGATACTTCATTGATTTGACACATTCTTCAGGGATGCGTAGCGAAAGGCTCAAAGCGTCGCGTATGTCCAACGACTTCGGTCCTTACCACTGCCGATCTGACCAATGGTTATGTTTTAGCGCATTGAAGCTCATATGGGGAATCATCAGCCGCCATGGGATAATTGGCGAGAGATGTGCTCTACGACACCTGTAGACTATGGTGGGTATCATTTCGACCAGCCGAATAGCTGTGACCATCGGGTAAGCGGTCTTTGCACTGTACATAGTTCCTGAGTCGTTGATGATGTGGCCTTTTAGGGTATTTTCAGCGGTGTATGGGGTGTTTGGTTTGTCAAGGATGAGAGCTGCTGATCGGAGCTATATTCTGATTGCCTGTTACTGCTTATTTCTATTTGTAAATCATACAGCGCAGTCTTTCCGAATCATTTCCTACCAACATCGCTGCACCAATCCAGATCGAGCCTGCCACGTGATGTGTATCAACACAATTCACGCCAGATGCTTTCTTAATGCTGTGTCCAGAGTAAATGCAGATTCCTTGCCAACGTGTCTCATCACCAACATTTTTGGATGCCCAGTATCTTCTTGTCTCATTGGAACTTCAGGCAACTAGAACAACTGCGCCTAAATGAACGTCCGACGGTTGACTTCTCCACATCGGTTTCTCTCGTCGTAGATTTCATCCACTGGGTGTTTTCATGAATCATGTGTGCCGCTGCTACTGTGCTAATTCAAATATGCGAAAATGACCTAGGTCATCCTTCCTCTTTGACCCATATTGCAAAACTGCGTCATCCTTCACATCCTCATCACCAGAAACACAATCCAAATCCTCGTTCCTAGTTGCCCTAACGATAGCTGAGAATCCCAAATCGCCCATCTCCTTATTCTTTACTATACAAGCCAACCCCGCTATACCACATCCAGCCGTACACTGATATACCCACACGATCTGATCTCGCGCAACCGATGCCTCCACTATCGTCATAGCTTCCCCTGAACTTATCAGCGCAACCATCGCATTCACCAGGATCTCCTCTAGCACGTGTCATATTAAGGGGATTCGGACTGAACGTCTATGCGGTCTCATTCATCGAGAACAGATTATCCATCAACACGTTCGTCTGAGAGAACCATTGCTGGGCCCCGATGCTCATGAACATTATGACACCATGTAGCTGGTCAAAAAGCCAGCTCATGATGACGACGTACTTGCACGAGAGCCAAATCCTGGACTCGGAGTGTTACCGCCGTCGATTGCTTCACAGTCCGAGTCGTGGTCAAGGAGAGAGAACGGGTAGAAAATGACGCTTGGAGAGATGATCGCTGTGTTGTTGGCAAACGAAACTACAGCTTGTTGGGTGGTGTTATAGAGAGAGAAGCGAACACCGGAAACAGTGATGTTCCTGGAACCATGGTACGTCCTCCAAGCTATGGTAAAATTACATCCATTATCGTCGACCCCGGATGTGGCGTTGTACCCTCGGTATCTGTGGTGACGTTTCCACTCAGAAACACAGCAGAATGGTTGGAGTGGTCAGAAGAATGATCATCAAGTATCTTGTCTTGGTCAATGCCCGAACATCATAGAGCCGGTGCGGCATACTCAATTGTATAGTTGCAAGCACTCCCACAGCCTTCAGGCACAGGTGGGGGGTTACATTGCATAAGATTCAGTGGATGTTTTGAAACTCCTGGTAGTGTCTAACTGCCCAGGCAGTGATTGATTGGTGTCTACAGCATAGCTGTATGATCACCAATAATTCCAACAATGTTCCAATGATAGATGTGAGGAGTTCAAAGAACTCATGATCAAAGGTAAGGTCTGATGGGTTGATAGATGGCATTCAGTTTCCTCCACACTATAGTGTGTGAGGAAAGAGAGTTTGAAGCTTTGAGCTAATTGTTAGACTCAAGCTGCATGTCATTCTAGATATGTGATAAACTGACATCACTTCACACTTCAAGTGGAACATCAGAGTTCACTTATTGTGAATATAGATCATGGTGTGATAAGGCCTTTAGTTTTGGCTCAAGGATAGAATGATGTGTGAATAAACTTTAGCTCAAAGCTGGGGTATACCAGCAAGAGCTGTCCTACTTATATATAGGTCTATCATACTACTATAAATACTCCTACTTATTATGTTCATGCTGGCTCCTATGCTTGTTGTCCTTGAACATCATTACTATCTACAATAGTGTCCTTGTGCATTGTCAGGCAACACTGTTGCATTGAAAGACAATGGCCAACTGGGCTTGTTGTGATGACTAAGCCCATCTCACAGTCTTAAGTGCTGGTCTAAGTGCCCTGACTAAGCATGAATAGGGGTTAAGTTTGAAAAAGGAATTAGAAAAGGAAAAATCATAACATCTTTGACATGCAATGAATGCCTCATCAACAGATAATACCCTATTGTTCTGTCTCTGATGACCAGAAAACTACAACACCATAGCATAAGAATGCATAATAGATAGAGGACTATATTTACATCTTGCAGAAATGTATATAAGTAGGATAGCTCTCATTGTAATACCTCAGCTTTGAGCTAAAGTTTATCTATACCACTTTCCTCTTCTCAAGCCTATTCTGTGAACAGCCTTGGTGCATTCCATCAGATTGCACAATAAGTGGACTCTAGCATGACTGTATGAACTCAATACAGTGCTAGTTTATCACATGTCCTCATCACATGCTGAGTGGATCTAACAACAATAGGATTCTTTCACATCCCTTGGTGGGATTCACACCATCTCTTTCCAAATGGGATCTCAGTAGCATAACTTGAATATTTCTTGAAGTGCAACAATGCTTCTGTTGGTAATGAACATGTGGAACTGGAAGCCCTTGTCCACAAAGGAGAGCAATATCTGTCTATCCTCTAGCAATGCATGTCACTCACCCAGGATGCTCCCAAAGAGTCACTTTTGAATGAGAAAAGTTGGATACTCAAACACATTTCTAACTGCTGATTGGCCTTAAACCCTCACTCATCAATTATTTCCTCTCAGAGATCCTGAATGAGTTCTTTCTTTCATGTGTCCTAATAGATGATAAACTATCACTGTGTAGGGACCATGATCTACAGTGAAGAGGATATCTCAGATTATTCCCTTCTTTCCATAATTACCTCTATATCTTCCCACTGGAAAAACCTCTTTGTTGGTCTTCTCTTGTCTACCTTCCATTTTTCAACAGTATCTCTGGGACACTGAGTGCATTGACACAGCTCAGTGTTTACATGTATGATGAGCTGGTCAAAAAAACTACTTTGGTTGAAGTGTTCCATTTTACATCACACTTGCATGCTCTGTTTCATTTAACATGAGACTAAATCAGCCTGAGAAGGAAGAGAGGGTCTCTCAGCTACACAGCTGTACAGAGTTGACAGGATTGACATTTGAGTTTGAAGACAAGAGCAATATCATTGTTGGAAATGATTGTATCTCAAAGCAAAGTAGTTGAGGGTTGCACAACCTTTACCAGATTTACACAACAGAAAATACCAAGTTCAGCCTGTTTGTTTTAGTAACATTCAGAGCATATTTTTATCTTCCACATTTTTTACCAACTTATGATCATCATAAACTTTCATTGGTGACTTGTATCCAGCTTGAGCATTGTGTTATCTCATATTGAAACTATTGGTTTTATAGCTGAAACCAGATGGACTCAGATTTGAGAATCAAGAGTATAGACCACAAGCTTTCAGTGCTGGCTAACTAGCAACCATACTTAACACTAGGACTACACATTCTATGGGAGGGTGAAGTCTAATTGGTTTTTCATAACAGAATACTTACCTTAAGAATGTAATGCTATGTGAAAGTTGTATAAAATTAAATTGAGTTTAATTTCTTTGATTAAGATGGCTGTGAGTGATGATCCATGACACCAAGCAGTGCATAATCTATCTATCTAATGTTTCAAAGTGTCTATGGATTTCTTTTGAAGATTACCCTGCTAAAAAAGGAAGTATACAAACAGACTCACTGAACCATTGTCTTATACTGTTAGGAACATGCCAATCGAGTGGGCTTGAGTGCACACGCAGAGTCCAGCGGAGTGCATGGGCGTTGACGAAGCTATTGGCAACGTCACCCTTGAGTCGGAGCCCAAGGATCTGGATGGACAGAACGGAGTTCTGTCAGAGAAGTGAACAGGAGTATCCTTCAGAGCGGAATCCGACGGATGAGATAGGGAGGAGTGAGTACGCAGTGTAGATGGCTTATCCAAGTTGATATTCGAACTGAGTAGCTACGATGATGTACATGGCTTTATATACTAATAGTAGCTAATTCCGAGTCAGGTTCCATTGGGTTCCGGTGTCGGTATTTGTTACCGAGTTCGGGGTCTAGATATTACAATGTGAAATATGGATGTGAAATGATACTGGTGAAATGAAATTAGTAGGTAATGGGAAGCGGTCGGAGTCCGGTGGGTGGTGTGATTGGATTCGCGGTTGGTTGAGGTGACACGGAGGCCGGCGGCATGCGCGTAACAGTATCCCCCTCTTAGCGTTCTTGCCCTCAAGAGCGCAGATCCCGATGGCCGGTGGGGCCACATGGAAGATTGTTGGTGGCCGTGGGAGTTTTTTCAGCTTGATCTGAAACCACCATCTTCGCCTATGTTGTCGCTCGCCACGTATTGTTGCTCACGCACTCCCGAGCCTTTGGTGAGGGGATCCACCCCCGATGGCCCTGAAGAGGCCAAGGAATTGTTTCGTCTGGAATGGCGAACCGTGGAGGAAGAATATGCGGAGGCCATGGAGAGCCATTTGGAATGGCAAGGGGAGCGGGAGCGGGAGGAAAGGGTCCGGGTGGGCCGTGTGGCCTGGGAGGCGCGGAAAAAGGAGCAGAAGGAGGAGTTGGAGAGGAAGAGGGAGGAGGTTCGGCAGGCCGTGGAGAGGCAGGCTAAGGAGGCAGAGGAGGCATTGAAAGAGGCGGCTCGGAGGGAAGCTGAGGAGAGGGAGGCCGCGGAGTCAGCGGCGAGGGCTGAGGCTGAGGAGGTAGAGCCAGAGGGGATGGTTGCAGAGGATGGGTTGCAAATGACCCCCATGGAGGCCGTTGATTTCCGGCTTCGTCGAGTGTTGGTGGAACGGTTTGGTCCTGGCCCCGGTCTTCGCTTCAAGAAGGTGACTCGCCCTATGCCTCCAGAATCCGATGATGAACAGGACAAGGGGACTGAGGGGGATGATGAGTCCAAGGAATCCGAGGGGACTCTGGAGGGGAGGAAGAGGGTGTGGGAGGGGAAGAGAAGGGCAGTGGGTCCAGCGGAGAAAGGCCGTAAACGCAAGTTCAGGTCGAGGAGCGTAGTGGATGGCAGTGGGACAGAGGTGGTTGTTAGCCCCAAAAAGCGGGCAAAGTTGGAAGTGGCGGGACCGGCGGGGGGCGAGGAATTGTTAGATGGTGAAAGTAAGTGTCTTGGTTTTCTTTCATGGCTCAACTTAGCTTTTTTTTGTTTTTAGGGAGTTGTGTGCGCTGTCGTCAAGATGGTGCCCAGTGTTATGCACGCCTGGTAACCGAAGGCGCCGGTCGAGGGCGGACTTGCTCTCGCTGCAAGATCAAGAAAACCGCCTGTTCGTTCAACAAGGGGGTCACTGCGAGCGAGGTGATCAGCAGTGTGGAGGTCTCCGCCGGTCTCCACCAACTTTCACAATTGATACGCAAGTTGATGCATCGCGTGGATGAGTTGGCGGACGAGGTGGCGGATGTTCACGATACTGTGGCAGGTCTTCAAGACGACTACAGTTCCGATGATATGTCGTCTCCTTCGGAGCTGTTTTCAGAGTCCGAGGTGGAGGCCTGGAAGAAGGTCCGACTGATTTTCAAGGATGAGAGGGATCAGGAGGTGGAGGATCTTCAGGAGGCGATGTTAAAGAGGCTGGACGAGGATATAGAGGAGTTGAAGGAGCGGGGGGAGAGTTCGGGTTCTGGTGCAGGCCCGTCAGGTTCCGCTTCTTTGTAAATATTTTGTACAAAATGTATATAGAAATGGGCGTCGGATGTTGGTGGTGGAAAAAAAAATGTACATACAAAAAAAATTTTTTTGACTTTGAAAGTGTAGGAAGGGTGATCGATCGGTGGTAATTAGTGGTTAGAATTGAAATGGTAAGGTGGGGCAATGGTGGTGTCCAGAGTAGCACTGTATTAGGAATGGGATGTTTGAATAACTTTGGACAAGGGTCCTGGTTTGTCTGAGTATCGGTGGTGGAATTCTTCAATAAATTCATCGGCGGAGAACTCGGAGGCTGGTAACCAAGCAAATTCTTCGTTGGTACCTTCGTATCCTAGCCACTGGATTTTGTACAGCAGTGGGCAACGGAACCGGCGGTCCAGTTTAGAGTCGAGGATTTGGGCTATTTCGAAATGTTCTTCTCCGTCAACTTCGACTGGAGGCGGTGGTGGTTGGATTCGGTTGGGAATGGTGTTTTCTTCTATGGGTTCCAATTGTGACACATGGAAGATGGGGTGAATGGACCAGAGGTCCGGCGGAAGCCTCAGGGTAAAGGAGTGGGTACCAGGTTGGGCTATGATTTTGAAAGGACCAAGGTATTTCTCCGAGAATTTTCTGGTCGGGCAGGTGGTTTTGATATGTTTGGAGCTGAGGTAGACCTTGTCTCCCACTGTGAATGGAGGTGCCGGAATCCAGTGCTTGTCTGCTTGGGTCTTGTAGCGAGACTGGGCTTCAGAAATTTCATCCTTCAGTAATTGATGGAGTTCATCAAGGTTGACCGCGAAATCTCGGGCCCAGGCGGAGGCAATATCCCTTTCAGGGTGAACGGTGATGTTGGGGTGGTAACCCTTGTTAGTGAAGAATGGGGAAATTCCGGTGGACGCGTTAGGGGCATTATTGTAGGTGAATTCAGCAATGGGTAAGAGGGTGTCCCAGTTGTCCTGCTGGTAGGAGCAGTAGATGCGGATGTATTGTTCCAGAGTTTGGTTTGCTCGTTCAGTTTGGCCGTCGGCCTCCAGATGATAACCAGAGGTAAGGTGGAGTTCCATGTCAAGGGCCACAGCTAAGGCGCGAGTAAATTGGGAGACGAATTCAGAGCCGCGGTCAGATGTGATGTGACTGGGTACCCCATGTTTGGAGAATACGTGGATAAGGAAAAGTTGGGCGAGCTCCACGGAGTTGATGGTGTCATGAGTGGGAATGAAGATGGCTTGCTTGCTAGCTCGGTCTATGACTACTAAGATGGCGGTGAATCTGTTGGAGTCCGGTAGTTGTTCAATGAAGTCCATGGAAATGGAATCCCATGGCTGTTCGGGAACTGGCAGAGGTTTCAGTAACCCATAGGGGTGGTGTCTGGGTGCCTTGTTGCGCCCACAAACTGTGCAGGACTTAACATAGTGTCGGACATATTCACGCATCTTTGGCCAGGTGTAGTTCCACTGGACTAGTTCTAATGTCCGGTTTTGACCAAAGTGACCTGCCAAGATGTGGTCATGATTGTTCTGTAGTATATGGAGACGGAGATCATCAGAGTCTGGGACATGGATGCAGCCTTCGAAGCGAAGGATGTTGGATTTGTCAATGGACCATTGAGAGGGAGAGGATTCGGAGGCGGCCTTGGCCTGGCGGAGGCCGTCGGAGGACATAGCATCAGAGCATTGTGCTTGTCTGATATCGGTGTGGAGTTTGTCGATATCCATGATGGCACTAGCCCGTAGGGTGGGGCCTTCGAGATAGGTTGCTCGGAGTGACGCGGAGAGTTGTTCTTGGGTGAACACAGGTCGGAAATTGTGTGGGTTGATTTGGGCATATTGGCTATCCCCCTCTTTAGGGTAGACGTCCCATCGTCTAGTGAGCACATCCGGTTTCCCACCAAGTTTTCCAGGGTGGAACCGGATTACTAGGTTGAACTGGGATAGGTATTCGGACCAGTGGACCTGTCGGCAGGTTAGAATCTTAGTGGTGGCAAAGTATTCAAGGTTCTTGTGGTCTGTTACAACATCGATGGAGTCCGCGGAGCCTTCGAGGTAGTGCCGCCAATGTTTAAAGGCTTCAAAAATGGCTAGAAGCTCTTTGTCATGGGTGTCATAGTTGAGTTCAGCATTGTGGAGGCTC